>NC_047146.1:990000-1235000 GCF_009829125.3 Periophthalmus magnuspinnatus
TCCACTGCCTCTGCTGGTGAACCGTGTGTACTGCAGGTGTAAATAGTCCGATTTGTGCTCGAGCTTTAGCCAAATCAGAGTGAGGTTGTTATAAAACTCAGTGTGGGCCTGTGAGGAATAAACCCATGATCCAACATTTTAATCATTCACTATTTTCAGCAGACGCCCAGAGCAAAACCAGTATCTCATAAAATGTTTACTATTTCCACAGTTTCCTGACATTACATCATTAACACTCACTTAAATATTTTTGGTATTGTTATTTTATTTATTTATTTTCATTAATTAATTAATTAATTTCACAGCCCAGTATTAAAACATATTTCTATGTCACCTTTTTGTTGTGTTCTGTTTTATTCAGTGTTTTTTTCATAATTACCTTTACATAAGTAGGTAGCAAAACAAAAGCCCTAAAAGAAGAATAATCTACTTTTTAGCACAAATATTACCCAGTAGCCTACCAGCCTCTTTCAACTACTGTTTGCCTACAAATTAGCTTTCCCCTGAAAACTACAACTCCCAGCAGAGACGCAACTTTACTTTTTTTTTTCCTTTTCCGTGTCAGTTTAATAAACTGCGGGTGTCCTCACATGTCCAGCGCCTTCCCCACGCAAAGGTAAGTCACTTCAGCACGTATTTAACCAGACAAAATGCCAATTCAGCCCAGTTTGAGCTACGTTTTTGTGTTGTCTGGCTAGTTTAGCTAACGTCCCGATGCTAACGAGCCGCTGTGTGCTGGTCTCCATGGCAACGAGGTCACCTGGATCCAGGGGTCGAAAACTAGCCTCAAAAACTCTCATTTTGAGTTTTTTTGGCGTCATTATTTGACACAGCGGAATGATAACACGTGGAATTTAAGGTTTACATCTGTTTTTGTTCGGTGTTTGTTGTTTTTTTCTCTCGTAATTTTAGATTTGTCTCAGGTTTTGACCTTAATGTTAGCTTAATTTCATGTGAGCTAGCTTAAACTTACAGCACACAAGTATTTCCTGTATTTTGTGGAAAAGCCCTCGTTTAAATAAACTTATTCACTTAATTACATTTTCTGTGAAGGTAAAATTACTAAAATCACTGGAATTTTGGAATGTATGATATTTTTCATTTAACTTGTACTAATCTAAAACTCCAAAACAAAACACGGTGTTTTCCATTCATACAGGACACTATGGTGTCCCCCACAGACTAAAACTCCTCCAGGGTCGAAAAACAAGCTGGGAGATATATTGGGTATAACTAAATTAGACTTTGTAGCTCCTTGTGTCGTCATAAACTTATAAAAGAGACAACACTGATCAAAATATGACAGTTTCACTTAGGGCCCAAAAGCAGCACACAGATGGTTAGTACTTCAGCTGTTTACTGTCCAGGCTGGTGATCAGGTCAGTGTGGGAGGGGCCAGAGGGGCAGGCAGGTAGACAGGTCGGAGGCACACAGACAGGTTGGGGTCAGGTAGCTTACAAAAATAATGACAGAGGCTCCTGGACACAGAACAAGGCAATTTTAGTACAAAAACTAAAGCTTTTTTTGTAGAGCCAAACACAAACTGGCACAGAGTGGATAAAAAAAAAACAGGCTTCTTATACTGCAGGTAATGAGGGGAACTGTATCCAGGTGTGAAAGCTGTCACATCAGGTATGACCACGCCCAGGTGGGAGGAGCCACAGACAGATCCTGACAAAATGACCACTTATACTCCACAAATTGAAAGATTAAACTGTTGAAATATAAATGATTTTGTGCCATCATAATCTGGGAAACACTAATCTGAACCGTTAGCTAATGTTTGTGCTAGCGTTTTCACTTATTTTGTACAACTTGTGGAATCTGGTGGTTTAATGATTATTACATAATTATCTCAAATATTTCACTTTAGTAATGTTTGTGTACATGTCGTTTCACTTTAGTAATGTTTGTGTACATGTAGTTTCACTTTAGTAATGTTTGTTTACATGTACTTTCACTTTAGTAATGTTTGTGTACATGTCGTTTCACTTTAGTAATGTTTGTGTACATGTACTTTCACTTTATTAATGTTTGTTTACATGTCGTTTCACTTTAGTAATGTTTGTGTACATGTCGTTTCACTTTAGTAATGTTTGTGTACATGTACTTTCACTTTAGTAATGTTTGTGTACATGTACTTTCACTTTAGTAATGTTTGTGTACATGTACTTTCACTTTATTAATGTTTGTTTACATGTCGTTTCACTTTAGTAATGTTTGTGTACATGTTTGTGTACATGTACTTTCACTTTAGTAATGTTTGTGTACATGTACTTTCACTTTAGTAATGTTTGTGTACATGTCATTTCACTTTAGTAATGTTTGTGTACATGTACTTTCACTTTAGTAATGTTTGTGTACATGTCGTTTCACTTTAGTAATGTTTGTGTACATGTACTTTCACTTTAGTAATGTTTGTGTACATGTACTTTCACTTTAGTAATGTTTGTGTACATGTACTTTCACTTTAGTAATGTTTGTGTACATGTACTTTCACTTTAGTAATGTTTGTGTACATACTTTCACTTTAGTAATGTTTCTGTCCTTGCTGTCGTCTGCAGGTGGGATGAACAGGTATGAGGTCATTGGGCAGATTGGAGAGGGAGCGTTTGGAAAAGCCTTTTTGGCCCGGGACAAAGGAGGAGGTGACAGTGCCCAGTGTGTGGTCAAACAGATCAATCTCAGGAAGGCATGTACTCATTCTTTTTATTTATTTATTTATTGTTACATATTTAAGCATTTTGTAAAGGAAATTACAATCCGACTTTGGAGAAGGAAACTGGAACAAATCACAGGGACTTAACTATGTGAGCTTTT
Organism: Periophthalmus magnuspinnatus; assembly: GCF_009829125.3. NCBI lineage: Eukaryota > Metazoa > Chordata > Actinopteri > Gobiiformes > Gobiidae > Periophthalmus > Periophthalmus magnuspinnatus. Next base: position 992,821 of record NC_047146.1, read on the forward strand.
CCTTTTTCTGGAGCATAAATTGCACCGGAGCATAAGTCGCACTGGCCAAAAAATGCATAATAATGAAGAAAAACACAAACGTCACATATGAATCAAATCTGAGTATAAGTCGCACCCCCGGCCAAATCCAAAAAAGTGCGACCGACTTGTAGTTCGGAAAATATGGTACTATTACTACCTGCTTCACTATCTGATATTTTTGTATACAAATGATCAATGACTTGTATTTTTCTTAATAATGATGTATCCTGTAGTCCAGTCTGTCCTTTTTTGGAGCCCTTTCCTCGCTGTGCCAAATGGTGCCGAGTGTGTCGTACCATGAGTTTACTGAGCCGCTTATTTGATGTTATATTGAGTAGAGATCAACCGTTTCTCACGGCCGATGGTGATATTGATTGTTTAGAATCCAGAGCGACCGATTCCCGATAAGCTTTTGGGCCAATATATATAGTCCGATTTAGATTATTTTACTACAAACCCACCCACAGCCCATTTTTTACCACAAAACTTTAAGAGAGTTTTCTGCAGTTGTCGCTTTGCACTGGAGTGTTCAAATAAAGCTTTATGTGTATTCTTTAGGGAGCAGGTTGGCCAAAACAAAATATCGGCTTGTGCTGGAGTTTTAAGGCTGATAGCTGATGCACTAAAAAGTACAAATTGCTGCAGTCTACTTCTCTCAACATTGTGCCCACAGCAGGTTTATATAAATGGACACAGCTAACCGCCATGTTCCAGACAGGAAGTGATCATGTCGCACTTCCTGCTCCATCGACTCTGGCTCCAATTCACTTTCTGTGTATAAACTGTCCTCTCTCTGTACCTGCGTCTGTCAGACTCATTCTGGTCTTAAATGTTCGTATTAACCCTCTACATGATCCTGGGGTTTTTATTTCACTATTTTGTTTATTATTAATGTTGATATGTTGATTTACAGACAAATCAGGTCCTTCTTTCCCCGAGGTCGCTCCTGTTAGCGTCAGCAACAGATTTGATTGACAGCGTTGCTAAGCGCCCGCTCCCTGTTAAACCAGTGTTGTGGGCGGGAAGGGGGCGTTACCTTCCACAGCCTCGCTCCTGATTGGCTCTTTGGTTGCTCTAATACTCTGTCAGAATTCCAAATATCCAGATTAGCCGCTGTACCTGCTCCAGCCTGGATGAGCTTCATTTGTAGCTGAAGCTGTGACGTCACGCTCAGTCACTTCTTTACACAGACTGTGATTGTACGTGATAAAATATACATAACATATAGGCCTGTCACCATAGCACATTTTGATGTTCTATGTATATCACTGAAGTAAATATAGACGATAAATGATCATACTGGAACTAATTTATGCCCCTGACAAAACAATCCTAAAGTAGATTTATTTAACAAAAAAAACTATTGGAAAAGTATCATATGGTTAAGAACATGAGCTGCAGTAAATAAACAGCAGAATGAAACTCTTCAACTTTCTGCAGCTCAAACCATGGAATAGAAAAATAACTAAAAGTTCGCACTAGTACTAGAATTTCCCCAAGAAATAAAATATTTCACGTTTCTTTCAGATGTCAGCAAAAGAGAAGGAAGGGTCCCAAAAAGAGGTGACGCTGCTGTCCCAGATGAAGCACACAAACATAGTGGCATTTATCGACTCGTTTCAAGGTGTTTTTGCAGTTTTGTTCACTCACTCCAGATATAAAACTGTGCTTTTATTTATAAGTGACTTGTCTTTCCAGAGAAGGGCTCCTTGTTTATAGTGATGGAGTACTGTGACGGAGGAGATCTGATGAAGAAAATTCACACGCAGAGAGGAGTGTCCTTCAGCGAGGAGCAGGTATGTGACGGGTCATGTGACGGGTCATGTGACGGGTCATGTGACGGGTCATGTGACGGGTCATGTGACGGGTCATGTGACGGGTCATGTGACGGGTCATGTGACGGGTCATGTGACGGGGATTGTGTCATGGATGTATTAAAATAACTGGAGGGTCCTGCTGCTCAGAGCATCTCAAGTTGGACTAGTGGTCACTTACTGGTACTACAACAAAAATAAATAAAATAAAAAATCCCTCCTGCCCAGAAAGGATTTGTCTCATAGAACACAATGTGAGCACAAACTGGACTGACAGGGGCTGACAGGAGCTGACAGGGGCTGACCTACAATTTTCACAAAATTTTGTGGTGATTTTTACCTATTTTCAGATCATAAACTTTTCATCGTTCTTGTCGCTGTCGTCACACTCGTTCTTGTTCCTCTTGTCGCTCTCGTCGCTCTCGCCACTCTCGCCGCTCTTGTCGCTCTCGTCGCTCTCGTCACACTCGTTGTTCTTGTTCCTCTCGTCGCTCTCGTCGCTCTCGCCGCTCTCGCCGCTCTTGTCGCTCTCGGCGCTCTCGTCACACTCGTTGTTCTTGTTCCTCTTGTCGCTCTCGTCGCTCTCGTCACACTCGTTGTTCTTGTTCCTCTCGTCGCTCTCGTCGCTCTCGCCGCTCTTGTCGCTCTCGGCGCTCTCGTCACACTCGTTGTTCTTGTTCCTCTTGTCGCTCTCGTCACACTCGTTGTTCTTGTTCCTCTTGTCGCTCTCGTCACACTCGTTGTTCTTGTTCCTCTTGTCGCTCTCGTCACACTCGTTGTTCTTGTCCTCTTGTCGCTCTCGTCGCTCTCGTCACACTCGTTGTTCTTGTTCCTCTTGTCGCTCTCGTCGCTCTCGTCACACTCGTTGTTCTTGTTCCTCTTGTCGCTCTCGTCGCTCTCGTCACACTCGTTCTTGTTCCTCTTGTCGCTCTCGTCGCTCTCGTCGCTCTCGTCACACTCGTTGTTCTTGTCGCTCTCGTCGCTCTCGTCACACTCGTTGTTCTTGTTCCTCTTGTCGCTCTCGTCGCTCTTGTTCCTCTTGTTCCTCTCGTCGCTCTCGTCGCTCTCGTCGCTCTCGTCACACTCGTTGTTCTTGTCGCTCTCGTCGCTCTCGTCACACTCGTTGTTCTTGTTCCTCTTGTCGCTCTCGTCGCTCTTGTTCCTCTTGTTCCTCTCGTCGCTCTCGTCGCTCTCGTCGCTCTCGTCGCTCTTGTCAAAGGAGCTCATTGGTCACCTGTGATTTACAAATAAAATCACGCCTCTCACCTCAGATGAACAGAGTTTACAGCATCGCTCATTGATTCTACAGAAATCCTCCATATTTTTTTCAGCCTCCTGTGAGATTTTTGTTCTTTATTGTTTCTGATACGGACGGACCACGCCTGTCCCTGATTGGCTAATCCACCTGTCAATCACAGCCATTTGTAAACAGGGAGATTCACTCAAGTGTGTGTTCTGGAAATAAAATTATAAACTTCATCAAAATTACGAAACGTGAAAAAATAGTTAAGATTTGTTGTAAAATGTGAAATCAGAGAAACTGAGATGTGCGGCCTGAAACACTTTACTGAAACACCCGCATGTTTCTGTAGATTTTAGACTGGTTCGTTCAGATCTGCCTTGGCCTCAAACACATTCATGACAAGAAGATACTACACCGAGACATCAAGACTCAGGTGAAGTTTAAACACACACTGAAACACACACTGAAACACACACTGAAACACACACTGAAACACACACTGAAACATACACACTGAAACACACACACTGAAACACACAGAAACACACACATTATTTCTATTAGTCCTGACTGTTCAGATTTGAACCTTGTTCTGTTGGACTCGTGTCTTTTATTACGTTGTTTCAGATGAATTTTGTGATTTAAATGTGTAAATTATAACAGAGATGAGAACCATAGAGACACAGTAGGTTTAATGTTTTTCTTGGTGTGGGGTTGAGCTTGTATATCCACAGCCTCGGTGTGGACATCAGTGTGTGTCTGTCTCTTTATTTTCAGAACATCTTCCTGACCAGCGGAGGCAGCAAAGTGAAGCTCGGAGACTTCGGCGTTGCACGAATGTTGAATAAGTGAGTAACTGTAAAACAAACTCGTATGAAGTCATGAAAACACCACGAGCTGAGTTACATCAACATAGATATGAGCAGGTCGTCTCCCTCTGAAGAGCTCATAACACCTGGTTTTTGAAGTTTTAACACTTTGAATGATTCTTTAAATGATTCTGATCATTTAAAGGTTCTACATCACACAAACCGACTCTTGTAGCTTTAATCCATGTTCTAATGTTTCCTCCTCAAAAACAGACCTGGAGTTGTGTTTTGTTTCATTCACACATGTTTGAGTCACACTTTAGTATTCGTCTGTTACATCTACAAAGCTCAAAACACTCTGTTCCACCTTGTGATGTCATCAAGTGGTAGTTTTCAAGTTAACTCCTCCCACTTTTACCTTTAGTTCAGTCGAGATAAGTGGCAACTCCAGGACTGAAATGATCCAAATGATTCTATAAATGAAGGTGTGTGGAGTTTAAAAACACAGCGGAGCACTTCCTGTATCACCACACGATGACATCACAAGGTGGAACAGAGTGTTTTCTGTGTGAGAGAAGAACTCAGCCTATAATAATAATAATGAACAGTAGACTTTGTGACTTGTCTAAATTGGATTGTAATCTCATTGAAAAAACCTTACAAAAAGTGTTGAGGAAAGGGTCTGTTTTATTTACATACTGCAGTAATGTTTTTATTATAAAACTAACACCCTTCAAATTAGCTCCTGATTCATACGACACACTTTTGTCCCTGAATGTGTTTTGGATCCGCAGCACCACAGAGCTGGCTCGTACCTGTGTGGGGACGCCTTATTACCTGTCCCCTGAAATCTGTGAGAATCGACCCTACAACAACAAGACGTAAGATTACAACTCTGTGACTCTGACGACACGACGGCGAAGGTGGAATCAAGAAACGCCGCTACCCCCGTCACGACCGCAAACTCTGATGAGGAAAATATAGACCATGAACCATAAATACTGAAATTAACCGATTATCCTTCAAAAACAATTCTTAGTAAAACACGAGGCGCAAGAGACAAATAAAAATAAAAGCCTGGATGAGCTTCATTTGGAGCAGAACGCCGTGGGTGACGTCACACTCACTTAGTCACTTCTCTCTTTATTCTTTATTTGACAGGGACCATGTACAAATTCATTAATCTTACAAGGAAAAGATGATTTGCACCAGATTTAGCTACTGCTACTTTCCATCTGCAGTCCCTGAGCAGGTGAACACACGTTAAAAAACACATATCAATTGACAATTACAATATACGACTACGATCTGCCGTACATATGTCTCCTCCAGTCCAGACGAATATAAAAATCATTCTGTGCAGGTTTATACAGTGAGCACAGAGCAGCACCAACTAACTCGACTGATGTGACACGTTTGATTATTTAAAATGAGCTTTTTCAAATTTCTAGTAAAACTCTTAAAATCCACAGACACTTTCTGTCTGGAGCTGATTCCACTGCCTCATGGTTTGATAAGAAAAAGCCGATTGAGCAAAGGCCGAGGATCTTTTTGGAACGACGCAATTTCGGTTTAAGGAGGAACGAGTAGATCACTTCTTTGTCTATAATGAGTCAGAGAAGTTATTTATTCAACCCTCTACAGCTCAAATCCACGGAAATCACACACATGATAAACACTGAGCCCCAAAAAATATAGTTCTGTAGAGGGAAACTGGGACGATAATTCAATATAGTGAACCACTCCTGCCCAGAGCCCTGTTTTTACACATGGCTTTGCTTTTCACGCTTTGTTTCCACCGTCATCGTGTTTATAAATGTTTTTGTTGACCCGGTGTTCGCTCTCATGACACTCGGCGCCTTGTTTGTGTCTTACAGAGATATCTGGTCTCTGGGCTGTGTCCTGTATGAGCTGTGCACACTCAGACATCCGGTACGTCCTAACACATCGGAATAATCGCACTTAAAGTCAACGTGTGGTCTCCTACTGCGAATAATCTCATCCACACACGTGAGCCGACGTGACCCACGCTCCCCGGGGCTGTGACGCTAACTGTACCCAGCCACAGGACACAAAAACACTAACTATTGATACTTTGCACTGGCATTACACGGGTGCACAACGCTCACATTAGCAACATAGCCAAAAAAAGTTTTAAGATACACTGAAAACGCAAGAAAAAAATACAAAAGTGATTTAAACAGCAATTTTTCAAGACTCTGTGATCAATCTGAGCGTCCATGGTCCTGTTTACAAGTAAAAGTTTCTGCAAAAGGTGAAAAACTGTTGGCTAATGCTAATGCTAATGCTAACTAGCTTGTGACTGTGATGTTGTGTGTGAGAGGGACTTGTTTAACAGCACAAATCAGCTCACCTCTTTTAGTTCAGCGAAGTTAGTTTTTATGGTCAGATTGTCTAACAAAGCCTCAGACGAAGCAGTGCCTACAGTTAGCATCTCACCCCCTAGCATGCTGACACTAATAATCTTCCCTCCCCTCGTTCTCTGTTAAACACTACAGCGATACAGGCTGCTTTTTATATTTCCTCTCCGTTTCTCTCCAGTTTGAAGGCAGCAGTCTGAGGCAGCTGGTCAATAAGATCTGCAGGGGGCGCTACATCCCGGTGCCTGCTCGATACTCCTACGAGCTGCGCCTCCTCGTCACTCAACTTTTTAAGGTTTGCGACGCACGATGCAAACGGTTAAAGCGCATATGATCCTGCCTGTTCTTTTCTAGCGTTGTCATTTTAGTTTATGACGTTCAGAGCTGCGTTACCCAAGCAACCATCACGTAAACAAGGGCCAAACCTGAAGAAATTACCGTAAATTTCAGACTATAAGCCGCTACTTTTTTCCACGCTTTGAACCCTGCGGCCGATACAACAGTGCAGGTTATTTATAGAGTTTTACCGGATAACGGCCACCGTGAGGCGCTCTCTTGCTGTAAACGTAAAAGTGAGACAGACGTGGGGAAAGATTATGCTCTGAAGAATTCACTAGTTTTGATTTTGAACGGTCATTTTGCGAAAAAACACACGAAGAAATGGAAATGATGCAGTTTTTAAGATAAAGAAGGAAATAGATCCACTGCACGTGAGCTCGACATCAATGAATCCAACTCTGTCGATGTAAAAAGACGACAAAAGGAAATAAAAGCAGATGCTCGTGTTGGTGCAGCTTTATTTTCTAAACCTGCAGGTGTGTTCATCCCGTGTTGATGTCGTGTCGGCGCCAATTTTCAGGCACAGTTAAAAAAAAAAGCGTGTCCGTGCACCGTCTTTGTGTGTAAATATCTCACGTTACAATATGAAAACCTGCGGCTTATATTCAGGTGCGCTCTATAGTCCGAAATGTACGGTCCACAAAACTGATGATTAGACCAATGAAAATAGATGACATCACCTTTATTTAGCTAGACGAAGGTTTATCCCGCCGAAAAAAAAACAATAAAAACATGAACGTGTGGGATGCTGTTTAAATAAATGAAGGTTTCCCGTGTGCAGGTGAGTCCCCGGGATCGTCCCTCCGTCAGCTCTGTCCTCAAACGGACACTTCTACAGAAACATCTGAGCCGACATCTGGAAGAACAGGTAATAATAATAATGTTTAAACGTGTGTACTAGTGTGAGACGCTGTTGTCGTGTCCTTGGGCAAGACGCTGCAGTCGATCAGCTTTTCTTCTGTGTGGCTGCTCACTGTTATTTACTCTGAGTTTTGGAGTAATCTGAGCATCATGTTTCAGTACTTATACTTCTATCAAGGAGAGGGCGGTGGGTTCTGGCTCCAAATGTTTGTCCTTGGGGTGACAGTGGCTCAGTTGGTAGAAAAGCGCCGTATAAAAATGTGACCATGTACCATTTATGAATTAGTTTGTTTCGTTCGTACACTCTGACATTACTCCAGAAAATTTATCATCAACAACAACACTATGAGTTTCTACCGTGTGAAAAATAAAGCTCTAAATGTAAATGTGTTTTTGACAGGACAAATCAAGTCACACAGTCCCAGCCCCAAACAGAGCGCCACCTTCAGTCCGACCTGCTCAAATACAAGGTAAAGGTTTAAAGTGGAGTTTGGAGCCCCCCAGTGGAGACTCTCTGCAGCGCCTTGACCCCTGTGCCGTACTGACCGGGGTACAGTGGAGTACAGTGGGGTACAGTCCCTTTGAGTCTGTTTTGAATACACAAGTGTATCATGACCTTCCTTCTTTACATTTGACCCACTGCAAAAACTAAGTGTGAATATTGGAAAATGAACTCTGGTTTTGACTATGGTGAAGGTTCACATCATAGGGAAATTTGTCCACTGCATTTGACCCATCCTTCAGTGTCCTCTTCATTTGACCCATCCTTCAGTGTCCTCTTCATTTGACCCATCCTTCAGTGTCCTCTCCATTTGACCCATCCTTCAGTGTCCTCTTCATTTGACCCATCCTTCAGTGTCCTCTTCATTTGACCCATCCTTCAGTGTCCTCTTCATTTGACCCATCCTTCAGTGTCCTCTCCATTTGACCCATCCTTCAGTGTCCTCTTCATTTGACCCATCCTTCAGTGTCCTCTTCATTTGACCCATTCTTCAGTGCCACCAGTGGGACATTTATTAGTTTAGTGAATATTTGAAAAGTAGTGACGTGATTTATCAACATTATTTGACTTGTTTCAATACGAAAATATGAACAAAAAGACATTTTATCTTTTATGTCCATGGTATAAATAATGTTGTAGTAGTAGTAGTAGTAGTAGTAGAAGTAGTAGTAGTAGTAGAAGTAGAAGTAGTAGTAGTATTAGAAGTAGTAGAACTAGTATAACAATTATTAGTAGTAGTAGTAGTAGTAGTAGTAGTAGTAAAATAATACTATATAAATGTATAATTGGTATCATTTGTTTTGGTTGTAGAGAAAGTGCAAAGTCCCAGAGCTGAAGAGAAAATGAAGAAACACGACTGGAAGATCCATCAGAGAGTTTACACACGTCTACAGCACAGAGTGAGGACACAGAGGACAGAGAGAGGACACAGAGGACACAGAGAGAGGACACAGAGAGAGGACGCAGAGAGAGGACACAGAGAGAGGGAGGACACAGAGTGAGGACACAGAGAGAGGACATAGAGAGAGGACACAGAGAGAGGACATAGAGGGGGGACACAGAGAGAGGACACAGAGAGAGGACACAGAGTGAGGGAGGACACAGAGTGAGGACACAGAGAGAGGACATAGAGAGAGGACACAGAGAGAGGACATAGAGGGGGGACACAGAGAGAGGACACAGAGAGAGGACACAGAGAGAGGACACAGAGTGAGGGAGGACACAGAGTGAGGGAGGACACAGAGTGAGGACACAGAGTGAGGACACAGAGTGAGGACACAGAGTGAGGACACAGAGTGAGGACACAGAGAGAGGACATAGAGAGAGGACACAGAGTTGTGTTTTGTTTCATTCACACATGTTTGACTCACACTTTATTATTCATCTGTAACATCTCCAAAGCTCAAAATGTGACTTTCCACCTTGTGATGTCATCAAGTGGTAGTTTTCAAGTTAACTCCTCCCACTTTTACCTTTAGTTCAGTCGAGATAAGAGACAACTCCAGGACTGAAATGATCCAAATGATTCTAGAAATGAAGGTGTGACACAGTGGAGCACTTCCTGTATCACCACATGATGACATCACAAGGTGAAACAGAGTGGGGTTTTTTTCAGTTTGAGAAAAACTCAGCCTAAATCTTGAGAGTTTGTGTGTTAAACATGTGAGAATGAAACAAAACACAACTCCAGGTCTGTGTGTGACAAGGAAACATTAGAGCAGAGATAAATAAATAGTTTAATTTGGGACATTTAAGGATTTAATGACACTTTCCCACGTGTGACATCAGACCCTCTGAGACAGTAGAGACATGTTCACCAAAATATACAAGTGTGAAGTTAGGCCAAGAAAAAACGGCATAAATAGAGTTTGTGAAGAGTCCAAGTTCGTCCACATCAAACCAGTATTTCTTGAGGATCTAGTTTTGTGTCTCATCTTCTTCATTTCTCGCTCTTCAAAGCCTCTTCATCACAGACTGGCCCAAGCAGCTGATCTCCGTCATGTGGACTTTGTACCTCAAGAGAAACCAAGGTGACCTCAGTCCCTCACTTACACATTTGACTCTAAAAACTATTTCACAATTTTACGATTATGTCAAAACCTGTATATTTTCATAGAGCGGAGCAGCCATCGGGGGCGCCGTATCTCCACTATCACGCCCAGCTCGACGCCTTTCAGCTCCGACACAGAGAGGAGCCACCGCCCGAGCCGTACCAACTGTGAGCAGCTACACGCTCAGGTTCACTGGTACACGCGGGAGTATGTGAGCTATACAGACATTCAGCTGACTTTACTGTTTCAAACTGAGATCCCACATTTCATAAACGTAATAACTCCAGTGCCATCTTCATCGAGAGTCTTCATCGAGAGTCTCCATCGAGAGTCTCCATCGAGAGTCAAGAGTCTCCATCGAGAGTCTCCATCGAGAGTCAAGAGTCTCCATCGAGAGTCTCCATCGAGAGTCTCCATCGAGAGTCTCCATCGAGAGTCTCCATCAAGAGTCTCCATCAAGAGTCAAGAGTCTCCATCGAGAGTCAAGAGTCTCCATCGAGAGTCTCCATCGAGAGTCTCCATCGAGAGTCTCCATCGAGAGTCAAGAGTCTCCATCAAGAGTCTCCATCAAGAGTCTCCATCAAGAGTCTCCATCAAGAGTCTCCATCAAGAGTCTCCATCAAGAGTCTCCATCAAGAGTCTCCATCAAGAGTCTCCATCAAGAGTCTCCATCAAGAGTCTCCATCAAGAGTCTCCATCGAGAGTCGAGAGTCTCCATCGAGAGTCGAGAGTCTCCATCGAGAGTCGAGAGTCTCCATCGAGAGTCGAGAGTCTCCATCGAGAGTCGAGAGTCTCCATCGAGAGTCGAGAGTCTCCATCGAGAGTCTCCATCGAGAGTCTCCATCGAGAGTCAAGAGTCTCTGTTGAGAGTCTTCGTTGAAGGTCTTCATCAAGAGTCTTCATCCACCAAAATCTGTATTAATCGACTCATCGTGTTATTTAGATGACGAGGATTTCTATGAGACAACAGCAGAAAGAAGCAGTGGGAGATATTTACCTCTAAAAACTACAGACTGTATATAAATGGACATATCTAACCTGCTACAAACAGGAAGTGATCATGGTGCACTTCCTGCTCCATCGACTCTGGCTCCAATTCACTTTCTGTGTAAAAACTGTGTCTTTGTAACTGCTGCTGTCAGACTCATCATTTTTATACAGACTGTGGTGAAAACACTTGAATCACATGTTGAATCTGTCTTTATATAACTACACTGTTTCCATGAGCTCCCCCTGCAGGTGTAGTCTTGTAATGGCAGTTTGGGTCAGACACAGACATACGTCATAGTTTCGAGACCTTTTGCCACGCCCCCTTTTTAGTCGACAAGCTCATCCCTGATATAAGACTTATTTTTATTTGTTTACATACTCTAATACTGTTTTTCAGAGTGGCTGCGGCTCGAAATGAATATTTACAAAGGAGACGAGAAGCAAACCAGTACAAGGTTCGAGCGGAGAAGCAGCTGGTGAGGTCCAAGAGCGTGTTCCATGTTCTATCTGCGGACATGGATGTAACATGTTTGATTTAAACTCATAAAACGCCTTATTCAGGTCCTTATAAGTCTTTAACTCATCAAAAACACATCTGAAGAGGCTGTACATGTCCTTCATGCATGTTTGAGTAATCTAGAGATCTCTCCTGGGCTCTATTCAAACCCTACTTATGGTTAGCAGTAAGATCCTGTACGAGGCTCCGCCCACAAGCCGACATCACAGAAGTAAATACCTCCTCTTTAATACCCCATAGAAGTGTGACTAAAACAATAGCTGTTTGCTCTGATGCGTTTAATCATTTAAACACTAAAAGATCAGAACGAGTCCAGTGAGTTTGTGTGGACTTTAAAAACCCAGAGGAGCGCCACCTCGTGACATCAGCGGGTGGCACAGAGACAAAACACAGTGACTCTGGGTGTGTTTTTCACTAAGAAACAACATCATAACAGCTCAAAGTCAAACTCGTGCTTTGATAACTGACCTGTTTTGGTCTTAGGGTCTACGTCCATCCACGGCAGAGCGCCCCCACAGGCCCGGAGGTCACATGAACGCAATGGGACCAAACCAACACACACCACATGACAAGAAACACGACGGACGACAGGTAAGAGACATCAGCGCGACAGTATAAAGAGAGGACGATATGATGTAATATCCGTCCCTCTTGCGCCTCCTCTCGGCCCTCTTCTGTCATGCAGGCGATTAGCAGGTGTTTTAAAGTGTTCAGAGCAGTAAAAATGATTAAATAAATGTTGGAGAGACAGGTTTAATGCCATACTGTGGGACATTTCAGGCAAAGCAGTGGCATCTACACGGAGACGAGCAGGTGGCGGACTCCTTGATCTAATAGAACTAACCTCGTCTCACTCATTTGTTTTGTTGTTAGGAGTATTTGCGTGAACTGGAGCTGATCCGGCTGCAGTATCATCAGGACGTGAAGGAGATGAAGCAGAGAGCGGAGGTCAGGTTATGTCACCTCCTGTTCATCGCAGCGTAAACGTGCACAAACTTACAGCTTGTACTCATGTTGCTATGGTCATTCGCTTACTCTCAGTTGTGTTTTATTATTTTCCCCGCCCACAGCCTTGTACTTATGTTTTGTTTTTGTTTTTTTACACATGGATTAAAAACCTGTTGTATTATAATTTTTCATGAGTAAAAATCTTTGTGTCATGACGTCTTAAAATCAAACATATTCTTCAACTGTTCTTCAGATGTTTCTGGTCGTTTCTTCTCGTTGAGCCTCTGAAGTTTTATTTGGACTGATTCATGTTTGAGTTTAATCTTTAATCCACTATTTTCAAGACGCCATTTTGTTTTTCCCTGCCGCGGCACACACTCACTGAACCTTATTATAAATCCTATCCTTCTCCAGTTTTATTTTTTTTTTTTCGTGTCGTCATTTTGGTACAAATGAAAAAAATGTGCTGCTCTAGTGCGACATGCATCTGTCCATAGGGGGCGCTACAGCATGCGGCGCTTTAGTGTGATAACGTTTACGGCGGCGTCAGCTCCTGTCAGACACCGCAGTTTTCTAACACACAAGTCAGCGGATTTGTGTCTTTTATTCATTGGTTTTAGATGAATATTGTGATTTAAAATGTGTAAATTATAACAGAACGATCCACAGAGATGAGAACCATAGAGACTCAAGCTCGGTGTGACTGGTTTAATAACACACAGCTCTAATTCCTCATGTTCCAGGTTCAGCATCAGAACAAACGTGAGACGTTTGTGGTGGAGAAACCTCAGAGAGAAGCAGCAGCCTGTGAACAGCCACGAGCCTCAAACCAGGTACCACCCCGTGTCAGGGCGGAGAAACTGAACATCATACCGACTGAACTGTGTGTGCTGTTTTTGGAGCAGGACGTTGAGGCGGCGCTGAGGCAGATTGGACAGGAGCCCAGAGAGTCCAAAAGAGAGAAAAGGCAAAAGGGGAAGGTAACACGTGCATTTTTACACATCTGATCAGTACAGATGTTATAACACATTAAGTAACGTTTAGTACTGTTATTTAAATCAGACCTAGTATCACCGATTAAGAAAATAAAACTGGAGAAGGAAGTTATAATAGAGAAGAAATGACTAGAACATGATGAAAAGCTCTGAAAAGTCCATTTTGCAGAACAGGTCTGATTTAAATGAGTAAAAACAGAGTGACTGAAGCTCTGGCCTCAGCCTCATCTCTCACTGTTAAAAACAACGTTACATCATTTAAACGGTGTGTTTTTACAGAGAGGAATCATGTTTGAGATCAGACTGAACGAACTGCAAGAAGAAACGAAAGATGAAGATGTGAAAACAGCTGGAAGACAGAAAGAGGTGAATGAAAGTCTCAAAACACACACGTCCAAAGTGTAAAAACACACGTCCAAACTGTGGCTGACACTTTATCTATAGAAAGACAATATTATGTTTTTTTATTTACTATTGCCTAAATAATATTTATTCTCTATTTAAAGCTTGAAAAGAGTAATGCAGCCCTCATACTGCACACAAATGATTATTATCATTATTCATATTTTATACAACGCACAAGACTCTAGTAACAGTTTAATCAAGTTTAAAGGGAAATGTGCAGTTATTCAGATCAGACATTTACAGAGTTTAAACTGACACTGTGACATTCAATATTTAACATTTTTGTTATTGTCATAAAAACAAAACTCATAAAACATGTTAATATGTTGTTTTTGGATGAATATAACATTTTCAAAACAATAAAGGGAAACATGGAGATATAAATATGCTACAGTTAATACCTCAGAGAAATAAATACCTCCTCTTTAATACCCCGCAGAAGTAAATACCTCCTCTTTAATACCCCACAGAAGTAAATACCTCCTCTTTAATACCCCACAGAAGTAAATACCTCCTCTTTAATACCCCACAGAAGTAAATACCTCCTCTTTAATACCCCACAGAAGTAAATACCTCCTCTTTAATACCCCACAGAGGTAAATACCTCCTCTTTAATACCCCACAGAAGTAAATACCTCCTCTTTAATACCCCACAGAAGTAAATACCTCCTCTTTAATACCTCCTCTTTAAGTCATACGAGACACCACAGTCTTCATTTCAGATAAAACCGTTTTCGTGTCTGTAGGACGTGGACCCTCTGAACCAGACGCTGAACTTTGAGGATGGAGAACAGCTGCAGCTCTGTGATTGGCTGGAGCAGAGAAGGGGGTGGAGTCAGAGGGTTCCTGAAACCTTATTGGAGGCTTTGGGAAACAGGGACGTGATGACTGCCACCGCCTGCACTGTCCAAACTGAGCCAGGTACGATCAGAGAGTATTTTATCAGGAAACGTACGGTACAGACGGGTAAAACTTTAGAATTTTATATTTCGAGGTGAAGATGGTGCGGTGCGTCGGCAGTGGACAGAGGGAGCTCAGAGCGCGCTCCTCGAGGCTCTGGACCAGGCTGAGCTTCAACACGCCACCCTGAGCTCTGTCACTGCAGGTCTGTGAACACCGGGGGGCGCTATGCACTCAAAACTCAAGATGCACACGCTGGATTTGTGACTAAGAAAAAACGTGAGCAGTTCAGATTACACACTGACAAAATACTTTCAGATAAACAGTACAACATGTGGCCTCAGAGTTCTACTGTTGGAATAATCTGACACAAAACAGTTACGTCACACTCCTGTCCTCCTCTGGGACGCTCCCCACTCCCGCCTGTTGTGGAACTTCTAATAGTAAAAACCTTAAAAAATCTAAAATCAACAGAGGAGAATAAAAGTCTGGTTTATTGAATCGTCACAGAGCTGTTGTCCCTGAGAGAGTCGTCTCGCCCTCAGATACATGAACATAGAGTCTGTTTATACCATCAAAACTATCACACCATTTAGACTCCACGAGACGCACAAACAAGATACACCCAGACATAACAACACACGTGATACGAAGGTTAGGTCAAAGAGATCCACAACAATCCCTCCCTTTTGATGAGAATAAATCACATTTATTTTTAATCAACTCAATTTAAATCTTTATTTAAAGATCACACATGGAAAAACATGCACCCAAAATCATACTTAAACATTTAAAATAAACCTTACACATGATCAAAATAAAAGTCCAGGAATAACAGAATTGATTAGTCAGATCGATTATGTAACACGTGAAGGAAAATACAACCTGACTGTATTGATCGAGTTACACGCACCATTAAAATTCTGTTTTTGTTTTTTACTTTTTCTTATTTTATTAGTTGTTTTTTGTTTAATCCCGCTCCGTGCTCAAGCCGTTGCCGGATGCGTCCGCACCATCAGCCGCCGCCCAGAACATGAAATGGAACTCACTGAAATTCTGCTCGTCTTGGGCTTAAGATCTTTAACAAACGAGACGTCGTCAGAATCAGAAACACACTCAGGATCAGTCTGGATACAACAGCCTCAACATTGCATTGATTTAGGACAAAGAGAGAACTCACCATTGGTCACATAGTTTTTAACAGACAGAGGACCACACAGTAGAACTAGATTAGGATTATATCTACAATTATGGCCAGATTGATGAGCACATGCAGGAAGAAGTCACTGGAGACAGGAGAAGGAGTCAGAGGTCACAGTGTGCCCTTCCATCACATCACCAACTGAATAAACCCCCTGTCGAGAGGCACTGTTCTGTTTGACATAAGACAAATAAACACTGCAGATTATTCAGAAACAAAGATCGTGTGTTTCCTGCTGCACAAATGGACCAGGGATCTGTGTGAGCTCTGTCCTGGTTCACGAGTCTTTCCTCTGGTGAAAGCACAAGGCAGTTACAGTCTGAGCACTTCTGTTACACTGAGGCCAAAGAGGAGTTCATGATGATGTGAGCACACGTGGGTCTGTGTCCGCTTTACCGACATTAACTCTGCCGCTGTCCTCTCAGTACATCAGTGTTTGAAGACAAGAGTCACATGAGCTGATCTGAAGTGAATCGATATCGGCTGAGACAGATCTGCTGTTAGAGTTTAGGGAAATGTGCAGTGTCTCCAGGATCATACCAATAAAAACATGACCCCAGTGTAGAGAGAGTGAACCTGGACTCTGTGGAGGAGGCTCATGGAACCATCAGAGACGCTGTAAAACGCCAAAACCCCTGCACTGTGGTCCAGGTAAACCCCGATTCTGGACCCGACCGGACCTGAGACCTGAACTGAGTTAAACACAAACCGATAACTTATTTTTACATTTTAAGGCCCAGGATTTATGATTGTTTCCTAATGCACCTTTACCAGCACCTCCTATTTTGCAATGTCGAACCCAGGAGGAGACAGGCTCCGCCCACTGCTCTGTGAAACGGGGAGGAAGCTGAGAGCCAGGCAGCACTTTAAAGCCATACAGAGGTGCTTGTTAGAGGGAGAGGTGTGGAGGCAGATATGGACATGCAGCTGATGTCATCAACGTCCCCTGGGGAGGTGAAGCTAACTGGAGACACTGCTCTGTCTGAGGCTCTGATGCTCAAGTTAGACTTTAATCTGAGCTTCATTTTAACACAATTTGACCAGAAAGAGCTGATTTAGTTGGAACTTGTGTTGTGCTGTTTATCAAGTCTCACACATAACACTACAGTCACAAGCTAGCATTAGCATTAGCATTAGCATTAGCATTAGCCATTGATTGACCACAGGCTCCTGAAAATGTGCTGTTTCAATCCATTTTGTTTTGGTTTTTTTTTTTGAGTTTTCAGACCCCCTTAAAACTTTGTGTCAGTGTTTGCTGATGCATGCGTTGTGTAACCGTGGTAACTGCTGAACATTCTGCTGTAGACATACACGTAGAACACCCCGAGCGTGATGTGACTGCACAGAATAGGGACTGAAAACATGAACGAGCACAGCCTCAGAACACGCCACCATCACTCTTTTAAAGGAATTGTTTTCATTTTTTAAATTTTATTTTTAACTACGTGAACACTGTCAGTCAAAACTTTGGGCTCACCCTCTCATTCAGTGTTTTTTTCTTCTTTTTTTTTACCACTTTCTATCTTTTATATACACACAGAAAACATCAAATATATGAAGTTTTTTATATTTTATTTTCAAATCCTCAAAGTATCTGCCCTTTGCTTTGTCGAAAAATATTTGGTAGTGTGTTTTTTTTTTCTTTACTACATAATTATACTAATATCTTGTTTCATATATTTGATGTCTTCTGTTAGTTTATGAAATTAAGTCAGAAAGTAATAAAAATAAATTAAAATAAAAAATTAAATAAATGCGTGCAAACTTCCGCCTGGTCGTGCACAGGATGAACACACACGGACTTTTACTATCAGTGATTTTTATTTGACAGAAATTGAGAAGTTGAAGCAGCAGAAAGACGAGGGAGAGGAGGAAGAGGAGGACAAGGAGCGAGAGGAGGAAGAGGAGGACAAGGAGCGAGAGGAGGAAGAGGAGGACAAGGAGCGAGAGGAGGAAGAGGAGGACAAGGAGAGAGAGGAGGAAGAGGAGGACTCGGACGTGGAGAGTGACGAAGAACGACTGGAGCCTCGATCGGACGATGACGACACGTGAGACACATTTATTTCTCGCGGTGGTGCTTTGTCTGTTCCCGTTCCCAGGGCTGTACCGCCAAATTCTGGGCCCGCACTTCATATTGTCTTATGGAAAATGCATTTTGCAGACTTTGTGAGGGGCCCCTCCCTGCACCGGGCCCTGGGGACACCGTGCCCTTTACCTCCTTTCCAGTCAAACGCCCCGATGCTGAGATAGATAAGTGGCTTTTTAAGCATCTGCCTAAATTCACTGGTGTAAACTGACACCAGCGCAGGGACGTAGACCGTTTAAATGTTAAATGTTCGTATTAACCCTCTACATGATCCTGGGGTTTTTATTTCACTATTGTGTCTGTAAATCAAGATATGAACATTAATAACAGACAAATCACACGTTTTATCTCATTTTATTAAGTTATTTTGAGGTGTTTTTTTTTTTTTTGTTTTTTTTTTAGTTATTTTGAGGATTTTCTTTTTTTTCTGTTTTTTTTTTTTTTTTTTTAGGTCATTTTGAGTTCATTTACTTATTTTTTGGTTATTTTGAGGTTTTTCAGTTTTTTGCTTTTTTAAAATTTTGATTTCATGTATTTATTTTTTGTTATTTTGACTTTTTTAAATTTTGACTTTTTTTGTTATTTTGAGGTTGTTTTTTTTTTTTTTTTGGTTTTTTTTTTAGCTTATATATTTATTTATTTTTTAAAGCTGTCCTCTCTCTCTGTCTCTGCTGCTTCAGACTCATTCTGGTCTTAAATGTTCGTATTAACCCTCTACATGATCCTGGGGTTTTTATTTCACTATTTTGTCTATTATTAATGTCGATATCTTGATTTACAGACAAATCAGGTCCTTCTTTCCCCGAGGTCGCTCCTGTTAGCGACAGGTTTGATTGACAGCGTTGCTAAGTGCGGGAAGGGGCATTACCTTCTACAGCCTCGCTCCTGATTGGCTCTTTGGTTGCTATGATACTCAAATATGACATGTATAGATTTTTAGTTTGTCCATTCACAAACTGACCATTGTCGCTTTAATCCATGTTCTGATGCAGTTTCCTCCTCAAAAACAGACCTGGAGTTGTGTTTTGTTGTTTTGTTTCATTCACACGTTTGTTTTTTTGTCAGTAACTTTGAAGAGTCGGAGGATGAGCTGAGGGAGGCTGTGGCCGACTCCATGGTGAACCTGCTCGTCCTGGACCAGGCCCCGCTGCATGATGGGAACCAGGAAGTGAGCTCCACGGACCCGCCACAGATCAGGCAGGACGGGGACTCCACTGACACCACGGGAGGAGGAGGAGGAGGAGGTGAAAACCAGGAGAACAAAGCCACGAGTAAGGACAACTGAAGCGGGTTTAGATCAGACCACTGTCGCAGCAGATCACTCACACGGGGCCTGAGACACAGCTCCACCCTGAGTCTCTCCACCTCTGTCATACATATCTTATCTCAGTGTTGTGACGCGCTCCGCCTCGTCTGTTATTTACGACAACAAACCAGGTGAGGTTACAAATACGTACAACACTCTGAGAAACGGAGGGGTGAATTAGAGAAATGCTGGAATCATGAAAGAATCTCCGAAAACCTCTCGGATTTATAAAATACATCATCACCGTCGTCGTCCTAAGTGTCCGTCAAGTCCATAATTGTAAATATACTGACGGATGAACTGAAGTGTGTTTTTAAAGGACGCACTTACAGTATCACCCTCCAGAGGGCGCTCATGAGGTTCACGTCAACTCCTCTGGATGTTTACTTCTTTGGTTGTATTTTAAAATATTATTATTGTTTGTTTAAATTTGTTTTGTTGCTGTTCGTGTGGTGTGACTGCAGATTGGTTTGTCACGAAGATTATGAATAATACAAAAAAAATAAACTGAAACTTATACTAAAACTTAAACAATAAAAGGGAAACATGATTTAAATATGTGTGAGTAAATACCTCCTCTTTAATGCCCCATAGAAGTAAATACTCTCTCTTTAACATAAATAAAACTGAATACTGACTTCCTGAAAACTTTAATTTGGGGGAAATCCTAAATAAAAAATATATAGTCCCAGGCAGATATAAAGTGGCATTATGTTTATTACAGAACATTCAATCAAAGAAGCTTGAACTTGGACCCTTCAGGTTTATGTTTTGGAAATAAACGATCAATTTCACAAACTGTTTAAATCAGATTTGGTCCATAAACAAACAAACAAACACCTTCTTTCACTTTAAGCTTTAATCCATGTTCTGACGCCGTTTCCTCCTCAAAAACAGACCTGGAGTTGTGTTTTGTTTCATTCACACATGTTTGAGTCGCACTTTAGTATTCGTCTGTTACATCTACAAAGATCAAAACGCTCTGTTCCACCTTGTGATGTCATCAAGTGGTCGTTTTCAAGTTAACTCCTCCTCCTTTTACCTTTAGTTCAGCAGAAGATTGGAAACTCCAGATTTGCTGAAATGATCCAGATGATTCTATAAATGAAGGTGTGTGGAGTTTAAAAACACAGTGGAGCACTTCCTGTATCACCACATGATGACATCACAAGGTGGAACAGAGTGTTTTCTTTCTGTTTGAGAGAAGAACTCAGCCTAAATCTGCAGGTTTGTGTGTTAAACATGTGAGAATGAAACAAAAAAACACAACTCCAGGTCTGTGTGTGACGAGGAAACAGAAAACAGTGTCATATGGGCCTTTAAACACAACTTAATTCACACAACCCAAAGAAACTCTTTTTACCCCATTATCAATATGTAATGTTTTATTAAATATAACTGAATATTATCTACATTGAGCATTTACAAAGCATATTTATTCCATGTAACACAATGTGGACCTAAATACACCTAAAATCAAAGAGGTTTGCACTTTGCACGTAACAAAAAGCTTCAACTAAATCAATGTAAATTCAAAATGGCTGCTCCAAGTGAAGAGCAAACGTGTTTAAAAGTGCTGCAGACTTAAAGAGCTGAGGACGAGACCTTCACACCGTCTGTGTTCATCTGAATCAGGCTTTTATTGTGAAAAGATTTACTTTTTGTAACTTCCTTTTCAAAACTATTACTGTATTCATTACCTCGCTGAACTGCTCCTGGTTTAAACCTCCTTTAAAGCTGCACTAAGTCACTTTTCTAATTGAGGGTTCACCATATGCTTGTCCTGGTTTAGTCCTGGTTTAGTCCTGGTTCAGTCCTGGTTCAGTCCTGGTTTAGACCTGGTTTAGACCTGGTTTAGTCCTGGTTTAGTCCTGGTTCAGTTCTGGTTCAGTTCTGGTTTAGACCTGGTTCAGTCCTGGTTTAGTCCTGGTTTAGACCTGGTTTAGTCCTGGTTTAGTCCTGGTTTAGTCCTGGTTCAGTCCTGGTTCAGTCCTGGTTCAGTCCTGGTTTAGTCCTGGTTTAGTCCTGGTTCAGTCCTGGTTCAGTCCTGGTTCAGTCCTGGTTCAGTCCTGGTTCAGTCCTGGTTTAGTCCTGGTTTAGTCCTGGTTTAGTCCTGGTTCAGTCCTGGTTTAGACCTGGTTTAGTCCTGGTTTAGACCTGGTTTAGTCCTGGTTTAGTCCTGGTTCAGTCCTGGTTTAGTCCTGGTTCAGTCCTGGTTTAGACCTGGTTCAGTCCTGGTTTAGTCCTGGTTTAGTCCTGGTTTAGTCCTGGTTCAGTCCTGGTTCAGTCCTGGTTTAGTCCTGGTTTAGTCCTGGTTTAGTCCTGGTTCAGTCCTGGTTCAGTCCTGGTTCAGTCCTGGTTCAGTCCTGGTTCAGTCCTGGTTCAGTCCTGGTTCAGTCCTGGTTCAGTCCTGGTTCAGTCCTGGTTCAGTCCTGGTTTAGTCCTGGTTCAGTCCTGGTTCAGTCCTGGTTCAGTCCTGGTTTAGTCCTGGTTTAGTCCTGGTTCAGTCCTGGTTCAGTCCTGGTTTAGTCCTGGTTCAGTTCTGGTTTAGTCCTGGTTTAGTCCTGGTTTAGTCCTGGTTCAGTCCTGGTTTAGTCCTGGTTCAGTCCTGGTTTAGTCCTGCTGTAGAACACTTTTCTTTTCCCTCGTGAAGCTCTTGAGTCTGTATTTGGTCTTCATGTTGAAACGTGTCGTCCAGTTTCGCTCATCGCTCCAGTCGCCTCATCACCGTTTCCATGGCGCCCAAAAAGCTGCTCTCAAACTCCTGGTCGGAGAAACGCTCCACCGACTGCCGCGCGTTCCGTCTGATCTCCAGCCGCGCCTCGGGGGTCAGAGAGAGGATGGTCTCCATGGACGAGGCATAGCTCTCCACGCTGTCCGCCAAGAAGCCCGTCTGCCCGCCCCCGAAAGGAACCACGATGTCCAGCTTCGGACCGCCGGACTTATGTGCCAGGACGATGGTGCCCGCCGCCATGCACTCCACCACTCCTGAACAGAGAGAGGGAAGAGAGAGGGATCAGAGAGCGAGTGAAGGAGAGATGACTGCGGATGTGAACCTGAAGGCGGAGCCACGTACCAATCCCAAAGTGCTCGTTCCACATGGTGTGCAGCCCGATGGTGGCGTGACCCAGTTCTTTCTTCAGCTCCTCGAACGGCACATTTAGTTTAAACTCCACCTTACCTCCCACCTCCAGCTCTTCACAGAAACCTCTCAACATCAGCACGCGCTCCTCGTCCTCCTCATTCCTGCATCCGCCAATCAGAACGAGCCGCAGCGCGTCCTTCTCCCACGCGCCGTTCCTGTTCAGCAACTCCCTGAACGCCTGGATCTGCAGCTTGTGATCTTTCTCTGGTCTGAACTGCCCGACGGAGACGATGGAGATGCGCTTTTTCTCGGGTTTGGCTTGAAAACCGTCCTCTCCCAGCTCCCGCCCAACCTCCTCCCAGTCGTCGTCGTCTTCGTTTTCGAGCGCGATGTCGAGGAACGCGCGGACGTCGCACGGGGGGTACACGACGCCTGTGCGGGACGGCGAGCGCCACAGAGCCAGGATGTGACCCAAAGTCCAGGTGGAGTTGACCATGATGACGTCGCTGCAGGAGCCGGCCAGACCGTAGAGCAGAGCGAAACAGCAGTAATACAAGAGCTTGACCGCGCTGAGGACGGCGTTCCGGCTGATCATGTCCGAGTTATTGAACCTGACAACACAAAATTAATCAATACTTATAAAAATAAAAATAATGTCGTTTCCTCGTCACACACAGGCCTGGAGTTGTGTTCTTTTGTTTCATTCTCACATGTTTAACACACAAACCTGCAGATTTAGGCTGAGTTCTTCTCTCAAACTGAAAACGCTCTGTTCTACCTTGTGATGTCATCGTGTGGTGATACAGGAAGTGCTCCACTGTGTTTTTAAACTCCACCTTCACTAGAATCATCTGGAATATTTCAGTCCTGGAGTTGACACTTATCTCGACTGAACTAAAGGTAAAAGGAGGAGTTAACTTGAAAACTCCTCGTCTCGCCTCTCGCGCTCTTCTCCTCCTCTCATCTCCTCCCCCTCTCTTCCTCTTCATCTCCACCCCTCCCTCTCCTCTCGTCCCCTCTTCTCTCCTGCTCCTCTCGTATCCTCCTTGTCTCCTCTCCTCTTCATCTCCTCTTCTCCTCCCCCTCTCGTCTCTTCTCCTCACTCCTGCTCTCATCTCCTCTCGTCCCCTCTCATCTACTCCTGGTCTCATCCTGGTCTCCTCTCTCCTTGTCTCCTCTCCTCCTCCCTCTTTAGGCTGAGCTGTTAACTTAAACTCCCACTTGATGACATCACAAGGTGGAACAGAGCATTTTGATCTTTGTAGATGTTCCAGACTAATAATAAAGTGACTCAAACATGTGTGAATGAAACAAAACACAACTCCAGGTCTGTTTTTGAGGAGGAAACATCGTTAGAACACGAGTTAAAGCTACAAGAGTCTATTTTATATAATCCTGGACCTCAAGAAAGCCTCACATCGTCCTCAAACATCGCCCAAACATCGCACAAACATCGCACAAACATCGCACAAACATCACACAGTATAAACTCAAACAAAATAACTAAACACATCTGACTGTTCCAAGCTTTAAAAAAATCAAATAAATAAAATTAAAGATGGATATGGATTTTTTTTACTTATATTGACACCTGATGTTTGACCTTCTGCTGTGGTCGATACTGATGCCTGCACATTTATCTTAACGGATTTTCTGAACAACAAGTCGCTCTGGAGTCAAAGTCAGTGTGACCGTAACAAAAAAGTGAAATAATATACTCAGATGTGACTTATACTCCACATCTGAGTATAAGTCACACCCCTGGACAAACTATGAAAAGAAGAAAAAGTGTACGGTAAGTTGAAGAAATGATCACAAATATGAATATTAATAACAACTAAATGTATTTCAGTGGAATTTAAAATATTACGTTACCAGTTACCATTGAATATCTGTGCCAAATATGGATAGTGGGAGCGATATCTAAAGGCTCCAGATGTGCCCGTTGTACCTGGGGTTCCTCTGCCGCACCACAGAGAGCATGTCTGTGGACACCGTGGGGTAGTGGACGTAGCTCGCCACTTTACAGCCGCCCAGGTACCTGAAGATGGGCAGAGTGAAGGCGTAACCCATCGAGTCAACGTACAGGTCTGGGACAAAGGACGTGAGAGCCTCCCAGCCTGGAAACACAAACGCACAAACGCACAAAACACACAGAAACACACAGAAACACACAGGGTTTTTACAAAGTGGAACACAACAATAAATCCACTGTTTTACTAAATATGTGTACGTGGTGTTTGAATAACATAGTCTACTGTTCCTGCTCAGTTTTGTGCTGCCTCCAGTCATCTCAAGTACTATGTGACATCACACAAACACCGGGCTGCAGGGGCGGAGTCTGAGGAGTGGACACCTGTTAGTCCGGGGGTGTCAGAGTCATTTTCACAGAGAGCCACATCAGCAAAAATAATGGCTCTCAAAGGGCCAGATGTAAATGTAAGACAGTATAAATGTAATGTAAAACAAAATGTAACTATTTTTAAATCTTGTTAATTAACCGTTTCTGTATTTATTACTTTTTCAAGTTATAAATATTGCATATAAATTTGCAGAGATATTAAAAAAACGTGTGTAACTTCGTCTCTCCTGATAAACTGATATTTTAAGATAGTCAGACCTTTTAATTTACTTTGTCACGGGCCACATAAAATGACATGGCGGACCGCATTTGGCCCACAGGCCTTGAGTTTGACACGTGTTAGACCAATCACACTGTTCCTTATACCTCCAGACTCCGCCCCTCCTCCCCCCTCACTCTATATTGATCTCATTTAAAAGACTCTTGCATAAAAATACGATTCCCTGGACGACATAAATGTACTGTAGTTTAGTTAACATTTATTTGGCAGTATCTGTGTGTAAAAGTACATAAACTCTGCCCCCTGGTGTTCAAAAGTGGAAATCATGTAAAGTTATTATCGTTTTCAGCCCTGAGCCGTTTGTCCAGAGTCTCACCCAGAAACATGGAGCCGAGGCTTTGTCCGAGCAGCGTGAAGTGAGGGTATGACCCCGCCTCCACCAGGACCCGGAGGCTGAGGAAGACGAAGCTCACGCCGCGAGGAAGAGTGATGTTAAACCTGCGCCGCGCTCCTTCAATGATCTGCTCCGGAGTCACGCCCTGATCGCCGGTGTACACCACGAACGACACGTCAGGGTATCTGCGAGGGGAGGGGTCAGAGAGAGAGAGGAGGAGGAGGCGGGGTCACGTACACTTTCATTTTCAGATTTCAGTGTTTTTGTTTTAAATCAGACCTATTCTGCAAAATCGACTTTAGCTTTAACCACGTGATAGTCGTGTCATGATTTGTGCGTGTTTGAGTTTGATCTTTAATCGACTATTTTGAAGACGCCATTTTGACGCTCTCCCCCAGTTTAAACTCCACCTGTGACAACACGCCCCCTGTGACACGCCCCCTGTGACACGCCCCCTGTGACACGCCCCCGACTGATTTAATAAAGTGTTTTAAGAAAAATGACTTTTACTTTATAAACTTGTGCAGATGTTCACAGAGGAGTGAGACGTACTTGTTCATGAGAGCCCGGAGCGCGCACCACAGCACCCTCTCCCCCCCTCCGCCCGCGTTACAGTACGGGTGAAAGAAGGCGACCGCCGGCCCCTTGTCCCGGGACCTCCTCGCTCTCCTCCGGCCCTGGAGCCACAGCCTCACCCCCAGAAGGAGCAGCAGCAGGAGCACAGTGAGGAGCAGAGACAGGTACAGGCACGGGACGATCAGGGCCCAGAGCAACCTGCGAGGAGGTTAAATAAATAAATAAAGGAGAGGAGGGGAGGAGGAGAGGAGGAGAGGGGGAGGGGAGATGGGGAGAGGAGGGGGAGAGAGGGAGGAGAGGAGAGGGGGAGAGAGGAGAGGAGGAGGAGGTGGGGGAGAAGGAGAGAGCAACAGAGAGAGAAGGAGAGAAGGGAGAGAAGGAGAGGAGGAGGACAGAAAGAGGGAGAGAAGGAGAGGGGGAGGGATGAGAGGGAGAGAAAGTATGGAAAGAAGGAGGGGGAGGAGAGGGGGAGAAGGACAGAGCAACAGAGAGAAGGAGGAAGGAGAGGGGGAGAAGGAGAGAAGAAGGGAAGGAAGGAGAGGGAGAGAGAGTAGGGAAAGAAGGAGAGGGAGGAGAGGGGGAGAAGGACAGAGCAACAGAGAGAGAAGGAGAGAAGAAGGGAAGGAAGGACAGGGAGAGAGAGAGAGTACATAAAGAAGGAGAGGGGAGGAGAGGGGAGGAAGGGACAGAGGGAAAGAGCGAAGGAAAAAGTGGAGAGAGGGGGGAGATTATTCAGACGACTGACACATGCAGCTGATGTCATCAACATTAACCGGGGTGTGATGCTAACTAGAGGCACTGCTCTGTCTGAAGCTGTTACTCGAGTTGGACTTTAATCTGATCTTTGTTTTAACACAATCTGAACTGAACCACGTGATGTAAATGAGTTTGTGTTTTAAACATGAATCTCCAGGTTTGACACGAGGAAACATTAGAACAATCAGAAAACAACACACTCCAGCTCCAACGTGAAACAGCTCCATGAAGTCTTTTTCTGAATAACAACGTCAAGGTTCAGCCAAAATATAAAATTTAAATCTCTCATTTTAGCTCAAACTTCAGACATTGACATTTACAGCTTCTTCTAAATAAACATTAAACATCTGAACCTGCGCAGAAGCAGCACTAAACTTTAACTAAACAGATGGAGCTCGTGTTTAAAGATGCTGTAACAGATTTAACACATTTATACACAGATTTAACACATTTATACACAGGTTTAACACATTTATAGAGTTAAACTGAGCTGTTTATGCGGCTGTGTCTCATTAGCGCGTTAGCGGCTAAACTCCCGGACAAACCCCGGACAAACACGAGTTTATTCTCACATTTAAACCCCACGCACGAGTCAAACTGAGTCCACGCCAAAGATAAACGAGTTAAAAACACGACATTTACCGGATTAGGTCGCACAAACAGAGCGAAAGGTGATGATAATGATGAAGAAGCTCGTGATCAGCCATTTTGAAAACAACACTGACGCCAACGCGGAAGTGCGAGTCATGTGACCAGAGCGCCCGGCTCTGATTGGCTCACGGTTTGTTTACCCCCTGCGTCATCGGCACATGATTTTTATTTTTCAATTTGTTTCAATGAAAGAGCCACAAGACCAGAGCCACAAGAACAGAGCCAGAAAAGAGCCACAAGAAAAGAGCCACAAGAACAGAGCCACAAGAAAAGAGCCACAAGAACAGAGCCACAAGAACAGAGCCACAAGAACAGAGCCACAAGAAAAGAGCCACAAGAACAGAGCCACAAGAACAGAGCCACAAGAAAAGAGCCACAAGAAAAGAGCCACAAGAACAGAGCCACAAGAACAGAGCCACAAGAACAGAGCCACAAGAACAGAGCCACAAGAAAAGAGCCACAAGAACAGAGCCACAAGAACAGAGCCACAAGAACAGAGAGAGACACAGACACAGGTGGACACAGACACAGGTGGACACAGACACAGAGGGACACAGATGGACACAGAGGGACACAGACACAGATGGACACAGACACAGATGGACACAGACACAAATGGACACAGAGGGACACAGACACAGATGGACACAGACGGACACAGATGGACGCAGATGGACACAGATGGACACAGACGGACACAGATGGACACAGACGGACACAGATGGACGCAGATGGACACAGATGGACACAGATGGACACAGACACAGATGGACACAGACGGACACAGATGGACGCAGATGGACACAGACGGACACAGACACAGATGGACACAGATGGACACAGACACAGATGGACACAGACGGACACAGATGGACACAGACGGACACAGATGGACACAGACACAGATGGACACAGATGGACACAGACACAGACGGACACAGATGGACACAGACACAGATGGACACAGATACAGATGGACACAGATGGACACAGACACAGATGGACACAGATGGACACAGACACAGATGGACACAGACACAGATGGACACAGAGGGACACAGATGGACACAGACTCGAGCTCCTGTCAGAGCCACAGTTACAGTAAAAAGGTCAAATTCAGGTGGACATCTTCATGTCCAAACCGTGTGTTTACTTGAACCTGGTGCAGTGCTCTGTCCATGACACTTCAGAAAGGACATTTGGATGGACTAGAGTTTAAATGATGTGGACGACTGTGACGTTCTGTCATGTCCAAAAGCTAAATGAACATTTGAGTGAAAGTGTGTGTTTTACTCTGTGAACATGTTTAAAAAGATGAGACTGAGGTGAACAGTCCAGTTATGAGCTTCTTTCTTGTTCTTGATCTGTTTACCTTAAGTGTTTATTCATGGAGACGTCTGCGTCACACTCGTCCTTTACACTCTGATGTTACACATGTGTCTCTTTGTTGTGTCCTCGAGACACTTGGACGAGACTAAACTGATTTTATTGTGATGTAAATACACTGTGCTCATTTAAAAGCTGAGGGCGAGACGACACGATTAGAGACAACAGCTCTGAGACGACTGAACAACTGAGTCAATAAAACAGACTTTTTGATCCAAGACGACTCCTCTGTTTATGTTTTTAGGTTTTTATTAGAAATGACCTCGTGTTTGTAAGAACAGACCATAAGCCACAAAAGCAGCGTCAGACTGAGCAGACGTCACACGAGTTTGATTTGACACAGACGTTTCCCCAGGACGATGTCCAGTGTCTGAGAGGACTGAGCTTTAGAGGAACAGGCGTGGGGTCCAGGTCAAAGGTCACTGCAAATAAGACCATAGACTTTACCTTTGAAATGTTCATCAGATCCACTCATAATGTGTAAATATAACTGCAGTACTGTGTAAATATAACTGCAGTACTGTGTAAATATAACTGCAGTACTGTGTAAATATAACTGCAGTACTGTGTAAATATAACTGCAGTACTGTGTAAATATAACTGCAGTACTGTGTAAATATAACTGCAGTACTGTGTAAATATAACTGCAGTACTGTGCTGAGTTCTGGAGGAGTATAATACTCTCTGGGGCTGGAGACGTGATAAAAACAATGTCCCTAAATGTGTAAATCTCCGTCGTCCAGGTCTGATCCAGAGAAAAAGACAAAGTTTAAATCTGTCACTGGACAAATCGTTGTAGTCGGAGTAGTTGGAGTCAGGCTTTGCTAAGGATCAATAAAAATAGTTTCATGGGTTTGATAATCTAATTTTTTGTATTTTTAAAGGCCCATATGACTCTGTTCTCTGATCTCTGTTTGTGAGGAGGACACAGCGTTAGAACCTGGATTAAAGCTTCAGGAGTCAGTTTAGTGTGACACAGGAGCTTCAGGTGAACGTCGCCTGTGAGAGGAAGTTAACGCGATACAATATCAGTCATTCTAATGTAGTTTAGTTTTAGTTGCATTTAAAAGTTTACACTTCTTTAAACAGTTCTCCTGAGACAATGTCAGAGCTTTGTTTAAAAAGAGGAATCAGTTTGACTCAGGTTTCGGTCCCTGAGCCTCACATTATGTCACATTTCACACCTCCCTCCAGACCGACCGTCCACAACGTCATCAACATCACTCACAACCATAGACGGTATTAAGAAGTGACTGAGCCAGAGCGACGTCATCGCTCAAATGAAGCTCAGGCTCCAGCAGATAGAGCAGTGAACTTATGAGTATCACAGCAACCAAAGGCTGAGAAGACTCAATCTGTAACAGGTGCAGCTCGGTGTGAAGAAATCAAGTGTGGAGCAATTATTAGAAAATGGAAGACAAGACACTGATAATCTCCCTCGATCTGAGGCTCCACGTGAGATCTCACCCTGTGGGGTCAAAATGACACAAGAGCAAAAATCTCAGAACCACACGGGGCGACCGAGTGAATGACCTGCAGAGAACTGGGACCAAAGTAACAAAAGGACCATCAGTAACACACTACACCACCAGGGACTCAAATCCTGCAGTGCCAGACGTGTCCCCTGATTAAGACAGGACATGTCCAGGCCCGTCTGAAGTTTGACAAAAGCATTTGGATGATCCAGAAGAGGATTGGGAGAATGTCACAGGGTCAGATCAAACCAAAATAGAATGTTTTGTTAAAACTCAACTTGTCGTGTTTGGAGGAGAAAGAATGCTGAGTCTCATCCAAAGAACATCAGACCTACTGTGAATCATGGGGGTGGAAACATCATGCTTTGGGGCTGTTTTTTTTAAAGGGACCAGGACGACTGATCCGTGTAAAGGAAAGAATGAACGGGGCCAAGTATCGTGAGATTTTGAGTGAAAACCTCCTTCCATCAGTGAGGACATTGAAGATGAAACGTGTCTGAGTCTTTCAGCGCGACAATGATCCAAACACATCGCCCGGGCAGGAGTGGCTTCATAAGAAGCATTTTAAGGTCCTGGAGTGGCCCAGTCTCCAGATCTCAACCCCATAGAAAATCTTTGGAGGGAGTTGAAAGTCTGTGTTGGTCCAAAACATCACTGCTCTAGAGGAGATCTGCAGGAGGAACGGACCAAACTACAGCAACAGAGAAAACCTCTGGAGACAGAAAACGACCTGTCACTGCAACAAAGGGAAGGGAGTATTGAGATGAACTTTTTATTGACCAAATATTTATTTTCCACCATAATGTGCAAATAAATTCATACAATAAATCAGACAAAGTGATTTCCTGGATTCTTTCCCTCCATTTTGTCTCTCAGTTGAAGTGAACGTCTTATGAAAATTACTCTCATCTTTTTAAGAGGCAGAACTTATACAATTAATGGCTGAATAAATACTTTTTTTTTCTCCACTGTACAGAGCGTGCCCCAATTTGCCAAACGCATCATTCCACAAGAAACTGAGCTGGTACTTACTGCTGTTTGTACTGGTAATTACTGTGGTAGTTACCAGTGAGACCGGAGTGTGTTTTAAAGAGAGCATTCACTTAATATGACATACTGCAGTAAGTACAGTACTAGTACCAGTACTTATTAGTGCAAGTATCACTTCTGTACCACTATAAGTACTGCTGTAAGTACCACTATTAGTTATACAGTATGTATCAGTATGTATCAGTATAAGTGCCAACCAAAGTACCACCAGAAGTACTGTAGTAACTACCCCAGTAACTACCACTGTAAGTATCAAGTATCTAAAGTACATAAGTAAGTTTAAAGTGCCACCTGCTCGTCTAAACCAGGTTTTACCCTGGACCCTTTATTTTGTCAAAATCATCTTCTCCCAGTGTGATGTCATCAGTGTGATGTCACCAGTGTGATGTCACCAGCGTGATGTCATCAGTGTGATGTCATCAGTGTGATGTCATTTTCAACATATTTTTCACCTTTTCTTCACAAACTTCTTGATTTGTGTAAAAGTTTCATTCATATTTACAGCAGGTTTTTTCTCCTCAGATGAAGTCAAACCTTTGAGAACGATGAGAACCTGTAACGTGCACTTTATAAGAGTGTGCAGAGTGTTCAGAGTATGCAGAGTGTGCAGAGTGTCCAGAGTGTCCAGAGTGTGCAGAGTGTGCAGAGTGTCCAGAGTGTCCAGAGTGTGCAGAGTGTGCAGAGTGTCCAGAGTGTCCAGAGTGTTCAGAGTGTGCAGAGTGTCCAGAGTGTGCAGAGTGTGCAGAGTGTCCAGAGTGTCCAGAGTGTGCAGAGTGTCCAGAGTGTCCAGAGTGTTCAGAGTGTGCAGAGTGTCCAGAGTGTCCAGAGTGTTCAGAGTGTGCAGAGTGTGCAGAGTGTCCAGAGTGTGCAGAGTGTGCAGAGTGTGCAGAGTGTGCAGAGTGTGCAGAGTGTCCAGAGTGTGCAGAGTGTGCAGAGTGTCCAGAGTGTGCAGAGTGTTCAGAGTGTTCAGAGTGTTCAGAGTGTTCATAGTGTTCAGAGTGTGCAGAGTGTTCAGAGTGTGCAGAGTGTGCAGAGTGTCCAGAGTGTGCAGAGTGTTCAGAGTGTTCAGAGTGTTCAGAGTGTTCAGAGTGTGCAGAGTGTCCAGAGTGTTCAGAGTGTTCAGAGTGTTCAGAGTGTTCAGAGTGTTCAGAGTGTTCAGAGTGTGCAGAGTGTTCATAGTGTTCAGAGTGTGCAGAGTGTGCAGAGTGTGCAGAGTGTTCAGAGTGTGCAGAGTGTCCAGAGTGTTCATAGTGTTCAGAGTGTGCAGAGTGTCCAGATTGTGCAGAGTGTCCAGAGTGTTCAGAGTGTTCAGAGTGTTCAGAGTGTTCATAGTGTTCAGATTGTGCAGAGTGTCCAGAGTGTTCAGAGTGTTCAGAGTGTTCAGAGTGTTCAGAGTGTTCATAGTGTTCAGAGTGTGCAGAGTGTCCAGAGTGTCCAGAGTGTTCAGAGTGTTCAGAGTGTGCAGAGTGTGCAGAGTGTGCAGAGTGTGCAGAGTGTGCAGAGTGTGCAGAGTGTTCAGAGTGTGCAGAGTGTGCAGAGTGTCCAGAGTGTGCAGAGTGTGCAGAGTGTGCAGAGTGTGCAGAGTGTGCAGAGTGTGCAGAGTGTGCAGAGTGTGCAGAGTGTGCAGAGTGTCCAGAGTGTGCAGAGTGTTCTAATACGAGTTGTTCTTGTGTGAATGAACACGCTCAGGCCTTTAGCTCGTGGTGTAACTTCCTGCTTTGAAACAGCAACTTCCTCAAACTGCAGAGACTCTGAGGCTCAGGTCTGAGTTTGATCGAAATCCACGAGTCAAAGTGAAACATTTATCTGTTAATTATGTAAACCAGACTGAGGACTAAACCAGGACTGAACCAGGACTGAACCAGGACTGAACCAGGACTAAACCAGGACTGAACCAGGACTGAACCAGGACTGAACCAGGACTAAACTAGAACTAAACTAGAACTAAACCAGGACTAAACCAGGTCTAAACCAGGACTGAACCAGGACTAAACTAGAACTAAACCAGGACTGAACCAGGACTAAATTAGAACTAAACCAGGACTGAACCAGGACTAAACCAGAATTAAACCAGGACTAAACCAGGACTAAACCAGGACTGAACCAGGACTGAACCAGGACTGAACCAGGACTAAACTAGAACTAAACCAGGACTAAACCAGGACTAAACCAGGTCTAAACCAGGTCTAGACCAGGACTAAACCAAGTCTAGACCAGGTCTAAACCAGGTCTAGACCAGGTCTACACCAGGTCTACTCCAGGTCTAGACCGGGTCTACTCCAGGTCCGTCCTCGGCGCTCTCACCTCTGTTGTATTTCCATATAAAGTCATCGTCGCTCTGTGTCACTTCCTTCCTCGTTGATTTGAATCAAACGGTTTGACACTTGAACAGTTCGTCAGAGTCACTGCATCCGCCCGGCCGCACGTCTCCCAGGTAACCAAATCTCATATTCAGGGACATTTAAGTGCCAGGATGTGATTTAAGTATTTGTCTTTAAGGACTACAGGACGTTTGTGTAGAATGAAACTGTGCAATTCTCTGTGACGTTTGCAGATTTATGTTTCACAGGTTTTTTTTGTAAATAACTTGTGCTAAAAGACGATGAAAAATGCTCCAAAAACTGTGACAAATCAGCTCGAAACGTCAGGATTCTGTGATGTGCACGTTTTAATGTGACACTATCTCTGTCTGATTTTAAAAAGTAAAAGTACTTCAAGTATAAAAAACACGCTGCACAGTCACAGTTTAAGTCGAGTAGAAACAGAAAATGTCGAGCTCAAACAGGAGGAGCACGGACGAGCTCTGGTGCCGTCGCAGAATTTATCACTTTGAATTTTTTAACTCGGACAAAAAACTGTTTGAGTTGTTTTATTTTATTTTTCTGTTATTTTATGATTTATTTTTCTATTCATTTTTTTTTTAATTAAAAATGAAAATTTACCGTTTAAATATTCAGCAATAATATTTTCAAGCTTCAGATTCAATAGTGTGAAATTCAGGGTGAAAAAATCCAAAATGTCCAGACCGAAGCAGCCGATCATGTGACCGAGGAGGCTGTTTCCTATTGGCCTGGCTCCTCTGTGGGCGGGGCTTATAGCAGTAGCACGTGGTGAGCCGGCTGTGGCCCCCAGTGCACATCTCTGCTCCGAGCCGGTCTCTCTGCTCCGAGCCGGTCTCTCTGCTCCGAGCCAGTCTCTCTGCTCTGAGCCTGTCTCTGTCTCTCTGCTCTGAGCCCGTCTCTCTGCTCTGAGCCCGTCTCTCTGCTCTGAGCCCGTCTCTCTGCTCTGAGCCTGTCTCTGTCTCTCTGCTCTTAGCCTGTCTCTCTGCTCTGAGCCCGTCTCTCTGCTCTGAGCCCGTTTCTCTGCTCTGAGCCCGTCTCTCTGCTCTGAGCCCGTCTCTCTGCTCTGAGCCCGTCTCTCTGCTCCGAGCCTGTCTCTCTGCTCTGAGCCTGTCTCTGTCTCTCTGCTCTGAGCCTGTCTCTCTGCTCTGAGCCCGTCTCTCTGCTCCGAGCCCGTCTCTCTGCTCCGAGCCCGTCTCTCTGCTCTGAGCCCGTCTCTCTGCTCCGAGCCCGTCTCTGTCTCTCTGCTCTGAGCCCGTCTCTCTGCTCTGAGCCCGTCTCTCTGCTCTGAGCCCGTCTCTCTGCTCTGAGCCTGTCTCTCTGCTCTGAGCCCGTTTCTCTGCTCTGAGCCCGTCTCTGTCTCTCTGCTCTGAGCCTGTCTCTCTGCTCTGAGCCCGTCTCCCTGCTCTGAGCCTGTCTCTCTGCTCTGAGCCTGTCTCTCTGCTCTGAGCCCGTTTCTCTGCTCTGAGCCCGTCTCTCTGCTCTGAGCCTGTCTCTCTGCTCTGAGCCTGTCTCTCTGCTTGTACATTTCATAAACAAACAGGAGACATCAGTTAAATGAAGGAGGATAAATGGAGTTAAATACCTCGACTGAATATTTAACAAAGCAAACGGCGAATATTTTGAGGATTACTACTACTACTACTACTACTACTACTACTACTACTACTGCTGTTACTGTTACTACTACTACAGAGTATAAATAGCAGTTATTAACCTCCATATTTCTCACTTTATATATTTGGTGTTTTCTGTTTGTTTATAAAATGTAGAAAATAAAAGTAGAAAGTAAAAAACTCCGCTCGTACACAGAAGGTCGTGTAAAAGTATACAAAGTATACAAAGTATATAAAGTATATAACAGTTGGATATAAGTGTGTAATTATGTAAATGTATGAGTATAAGGCTGTGTTTGTGCATCTGTGTGTGTGTTTGTGTCTGTTTGTGCATCTGTGTGTGTGCGTTTGTGTATGTGTGTGTGTGTGTTTGTGTATGTGTTTGTGTGTTTGTGCGTCTGAGCTGCAGCAGAAGCAGAACTCGGGCCTCAACAGGAAGTGTGCGGTTTCAACTGATCAACAGCCTCGACTGAAAGAGCAAAGAGCACAAACACACACACTCGCCTCACACACTCAACACACACACTCGACTCACACACTCGACTCACACACTCAACACACACACTCGACTCACACACTCGCCTCACACACTCAACACACACACTCGACTCACACACTCGACTCACACACTCAACACACACACTCGACTCACACACTCGACTCACACACTCGCCTCACACACTCGACTCACACACTCAACACACACACTCGACTCACACACTCGACTCACACACTCGCCTCACACACTCGACTCACACACTCAACACACACACTCGTCTCACACACTCAACACACACACTCGTCTCACACACTCGACTCACACACTCAACACACACACTCGACTCACACACTCGCCTCACACACTCAACACACACACTCGACTCACACACTCGACTCACACACTCAACACACACACTCGACTCACACACTCGCCTCACACACTCAACACACACACTCGACTCACACACTCGACTCACACACTCAACACACACACTCGACTCACACACTCGACTCACACACTCGCCTCACACACTCGACTCACACACTCAACACACACACTCGACTCACACACTCGACTCACACACTCGCCTCACACACTCGACTCACACACTCAACACACACACTCGTCTCACACACTCAACACACACACTCGTCTCACACACTCGACTCACACACTCAACACACACACTCGACTCACACACTCGACTCACACACTCGTCTCACACACTCGACTCACACACTCAACACACACACTCGACTCACACACTCGACTCACACACTCGCCTCACACACTCGACTCACACACTCGACTCACACACTCGCCTCACACACTCGACTCACACACTCGACTCACACACTCGACTCACACACTCAACACACACACTCGTCTCACACACTCGTCTCACACACTCAACACACACACTCGTCTCACACACTCGTCTCACACACTCGACTCACACACTCGCCTCACACACTCGACTCACACACTCGACTCACACACTCAACACACACACTCGTCTCACACACTCGTCTCACACACTCGACTCACACACTCGCCTCACACACTCGTCTCACACACTCAACACACACACTCGTCTCACACACTCGCCTCACACACTCGACTCACACACTCGACTCACACACTCGACTCACACACTCGACTCACACACTCGCCTCACACACTCGACTCACACACTCGACTCACACACTCGACTCACACACTCGACTCACACACTCGACTCACACACTCAACACACACACTCGTCTCACACACTCAACACACACACTCGACTCACACACTCGCCTCACACACTCGACTCACACACTCAACACACACACTCGACTCACACACTCGACACACACACTCGACTCACACACTCGACTCACACACTCGACTCACACACTCGCCTCACACACTCGTCTCACACACTCGTCTCACACATTTATTCTCTTTTATTTTTATTATTTTGAGGTGGAGATATTTTTATTTCTGTCCCGTCAAAATCAGTTCAACACAAACATGACACAAACACACACAGATGTGCCTGGACTCGTCTTTTCCAGTTTGTACTTTTACTTCGTGCAGATGCGACACACGCAGACGTCACTCCACAGCTGTTACCTAGCAACCACGATTAGCAACCACGATGCTACCGAGGGCCAAACCGTCTGAATAACACAGAGACGTGATCAGAGCGATGAAAAGAAAACTGCAGCTAAACTGTAAAACTGGGATCAAAAATGTGGCTGTTTGAAGACCTGGGTGTTGTAGGGAGTATTATACCTCTGATGACGAGGGCCGAGATAACGAGGACTGAGCTGGTGGCGCGCGGGTGGCTCGCCGTGCCGCATTTCTGCCCGGAATGTTCC
Source organism: Periophthalmus magnuspinnatus (assembly GCF_009829125.3). Classification (NCBI taxonomy): domain Eukaryota; kingdom Metazoa; phylum Chordata; class Actinopteri; order Gobiiformes; family Gobiidae; genus Periophthalmus; species Periophthalmus magnuspinnatus. The sequence goes on from NC_047146.1 coordinate 1,030,470, forward strand.
ACAGTGGCATTAAAACCGTATCTGTTCTTATCTATGAGCTTCAGCTGTTTCAAAAGATCTGATATTTAGTTTAAAATTGTTTATTGCTATGGTAACGGTGGAATGTTCGCCGGTTACCACGGTGACGTAATGCACACGTTAGCAAACGCCTCTCAAAATCCAAAAGTGATTTAAAAAGCACAATCCGAGCGTTCATGGTCCTGTTTAGGAGTTTGACTCACTAAAAAACTGTTGGCCAACGCTAATGCTAACGCTAATGCTAATGCTAATGCTAACCTGAGACTGTGATGTTATTTGAGGGACTCGTTTAACGGCACAAATCACCTGTTGTTGTTCAGATAAATCAGCTCTTTATGTTCAGATTGTGTTAAAGTAAAACTCAGATTAAAGTCTAGCAGAGCCTCAGACAGAGCGGTGCCTCCCGTTAGCGTCACAGCCCCAGGAGACGTGGATGACGTCAGCGGCAAAAGATCAATATGGACATAAAAGGAAAAAAGGCCACGTTCTGTTTATGTGTGACTCATTTGACACAGACGTCGTTCCACGTCAGAGTTTCACTTCTGCAAAACCAGGAGCGCAAAGACTAACACTCTGCTCCTCCTCTGCTCCTCCTCTGCTCCTCCTCCTCTGCTCCTCCTCCTCTGCTCCTCCTCCTCTGCTCCTACTCTGACCCTCTGCTCCTCCTCCTCTGCTCCTCCTCCTCTGCTCCTACTCTGACCCTCTGCTCCTCCTCCTCTGCTCCTCCTCCTCTGCTCCTCCTCTGACCCACTGCTCCTCCACTGCTCCTCCACTGCTCCTCCACTGCTCCTCCACTGCTCCTCCTCTGCTCCTGTCCTCCTCCTCTGCTTCACTGCTCCTCCTCTGCTCCTCCTCCTCTCCTCCTCTGCTCCTCCTCTCCTCCTTCTCTGACCCTCTGCTCCTCCTCTGCTCCTCTGCTCCTCCTCTGCTCCTCCTCTGCTCCTCCTCTGCTCCTCCTCTGCTCCTCCTCTGCTCCTCCTCTGCTCCTCCTCTGCTCCACTGCTCCTCCTCTGCTCCTCCTCTCCTCCTTCTCTGACCCTCTGCTCCTCCTCTGACCCTCTGCTCCTCCTCTGCTCCTCCTCCTCTGCTCCTCCTCTGCATGTTTTTGTTGACATCATTGTGTTTTGTAAAAAGGAGGTGATGTTGTAATATTGTGTCGTGTCACGTGACCCAGAACTTCTCCAAAACAAAACACAAAAGAAATATTCACTTAAATTTATGACTTCTGCAAATGTTTTAGAGTATTATTATTATTACTACTACTACTACTACTACTGCTACTGCTACTACTGCTACTACTACTGCTACTGCTACTACTACTACTACTACTGCTACTGCTACTACTGCTACTACTACTGCTACTACTACTGCTACTACTGCTACTACTACTGCTACTGCTACTACTACTACTACTACTGCTACTGCTACTACTGCTACTACTACTGCTACTACTACTGCTACTGCTACTACTGCTACTACTACTGCTACTACTGCTACTGCTACTACTGCTACTACTACTGCTACTACTGCTACTGCTACTACTGCTACTACTACTACTACTACTGCTACTGCTACTACTGCTACTACTGCTACTGCTACTACTGCTACTACTACTACTACTACTGCTACTGCTACTACTGCTACTACTACTGCTACTGCTACTACTGCTACTGCTACTACTGCTACTACTACTACTACTACTGCTACTGCTACTACTGCTACTACTACTGCTACTACTACTGCTACTACTGCTACTGCTACTACTACTACTACTACTGCTACTGCTACTACTGCTACTACTACTGCTACTACTGCTACTGCTACTACTGCTACTACTACTGCTACTACTACTGCTACTACTACTGCTACTACTACTGCTACTACTACTATTACTACTGCTACTAGTACTACTACTGCTACTATTACTGTCACTTCAATTTCTGTTGTGAGTCGTGTGTTTGTGTTGTGTTTGTTATGTATTTATATTGTGTGTCTGAGTTGTATGTTTGTGTTATGTGTTTATGTTGTGTGTTAATGTGTGTGTTGTGTACTCATGTTGTGTGTTGTGTGCTCATGTTGTGTGTTGTGTGCTCATGTTGTGTGTTGTGTGCTCATGTTGTGTGTTGTGTACTCATGTTGTGTGTTGTGTGCTCATGTTGTGTGTTGTGTGCTCATGTTGTGTGTTGTGTGCTCATGTTGTGTGTTGTGTGTTGTGTACTCATGTTGTGTGTTGTGTGTTGTGTACTCATGTTGTGTGTTGTGTACTCATGTTGTGTGTTGTGTGTTGTGTACTCATGTTGTGTGTTGTGTGCTCATGTTGTGTGTTGTGTACTCATGTTGTGTGTTGTGTGTTGTGTACTCATGTTGTGTGTTGTGTGTTGTGTACTCATGTTGTGTGTTGTGTACTCATGTTGTGTGTTGTGTACTCATGTTGTGTGTTGTGTACTCATGTTGTGTGTTGTGTGTTGTGTGCTCATGTTGTGTGTTGTGTGTTGTGTGCTCATGTTGTGTGTTGTGTGCTCATGTTGTGTGTTGTGTGTTGTGTGCTCATGTTGTGTGCTCATGTTGTGTGTTGTGTGCTCATGTTGTGTGTTGTGTACTCATGTTGTGTGTTGTGTACTCATGTTGTGTGTTGTGTGTTCATGTTGTGTGTTGTGTACTCATGTTGTGTGTTGTGTACTCATGTTGTGTGTTGTGTGTTGTGTGCTCATGTTGTGTGTTGTGTGTTGTGTGCTCATGTTGTGTGTGTTGTGTGCTCATGTTGTGTGTTGTGTACTCATGTTGTGTGTTCATGTTGTGTGTTGTGTGTTGTGTGCTCATGTTGTGTGTTGTGTGCTCATGTTGTGTGTTGTGTGCTCATGTTGTGTGTTGTGTGTTCATGTTGTGTGTTGTGTACTCATGTTGTGTGTTGTGTGTTGTGTGCAGATTGTTGTCATGGAGAGCAGCACACACATCTCTCAGGAGGAGCTGGAGGAGCTCAGAGACGCCTTCAGTAAAATCGGTAAAATGTAGTTTTGTTATTTAAGAGACAGAAGTGTCCAACTCCACACTGATACTGATACCGATACCGATACTGATACTGATACTGATACTGATACTGACACTGACAGCTCGGTGGCTGAGTGGCTCATGTCTCACAGCAGAGGGTTTGGTTGATCCCCGGGTCACCAGGCCTTTCTGTGTGGAGTTTTTCATGTTTCTCCTCGTGTCTGGATGGGTTTCCTCCGGGTACTCCGGTTTCCCCCATCAACCAAAACATGAACGCCCTTCAGACAACTGTTGTTGTGATTTTGGGCGTTACAAAAATAAATGAATTGAATTGATACTCGACACTGACACTGACACCACTGTGATAAAAAACACTATTTAGACACAACACACTGTGATTTTACACATTAAATATGTGGACTAAACCAGGACTAAACCAGGACTAAACCAGGACTAAACCAGGTCTAAATCAGGACTAAATCAGGACTAAACCAGGTCTAAATCAGGACTAAATCAGGACTAAACCAGGACTAAACCAGGACTAAATCAGGACTAAACCAGGACTAAACCAGGACTAAACAAGGACTAAACCAGGACTAAACCAGGACTAAACAAGGACTAAACCAGGACTAAACCAGGACTAAACCAGGACTAAACCAGGACTAAACCAGGACTGAACCAGGACTAAACCAGGACTAAACCAGGACTAAACCAGGACTAAACCAGGACTAAACAAGGACTAAACCAGGACTAAACCAGGACTAAACAAGGACTAAACCAGGACTAAACCAGGACTAAACCAGGACTAAACCAGGACTGAACCAGGACTAAACCAGGACTAAACCAGGACTAAACCAGGACTGAACCAAGACTAAACCAGGACTAAACCAGGACTAAACCAGGACTAAACAAGGACTAAACCAGGACTAAACCAGGACTAAACCAGAACTGAACCAGGACTAAACCAGGACCCTCTGTGTGCAGGGGGTGTACTGTATACTAGTCTCTGGACTTTTGTAAAAGCAAAGTGCAGATGATTCTTGATAAATGTACTGTAGAATCATAAATAAAAGACTAAAGTTTAACGTGTGGCGCTCGTGTGTGTGTCAGATGTGGACAACAACGGCTTCATCAGTAAAGCGGAGCTGAACGAGCTGTTCCGAGCCGCCAACCTCCCCCTGCCGGGCTACAGGGTCAGAGAGATCGTCCAGGAACTGACCAAGACCAGCGAGCAGCTCACCTTTGACCAGTTCACCGAGGTAACCACCTTTGACCTTTGACCGAGGGAACTGTAAAGAAGGACTAAACACCTAAACTCCGCCCACAACCAGGTTTAAACAGAGCTGCTAAAGTGGGCGGGGTCTGGGGGAGGAAAGGGGAGAGTGAGGGGGCGGGGTCTGGGGGAGGAAAGGGGAGAGTGAGGGGGGGGGGGGTGCGGTGTCTGGAGGGCTGTAATCCGGGCAGTTCTGTGTGATGTCACCATGTTCTTACTCTTTTCCGGGGCCGGGTCGTGGGGGCAGCAGTCTAAGCAGGGACTCCCAGACTTCCCTCACCCCAGACACATCCTCCAGCTCCTCTGGTGGGACCAGCGTTCCCAGTCCTGAGACACACAGTCCCCCCAGCATGTCCTGGGTCTCTCATGACAGGTGCGGGGTCTTCCTCGGGGCCTCTCATGACGTGTGCGGGGTCTTCCTCGGGGCCTCTCATGATGTGTGCGGGGTCTTCCTCAGGGCGTCTCATGATGTGTGCGGGGTCTTCCTCGGGGCCTCTCATGACGTGTGCGGGGTCTTCCTCAGGGCGTCTCATGATGTGTGCGGGGTCTTCCTCTGGGCCTCTCATGATGTGTGCGGGGTCTTCTTCGGGGCCTCTCATGTGTCTAGTTGCACTGAAGTTCCAAAAAAACAAACAGATAATGGTGTTTACACCATGAACCGAGTGTTCACAGTGAACAAAGGTGGATTGAGTTCCACTGTAACTCTTCCTCAAAGACCACGCCCCTTCTGTGGGAGTCGAGGGTCGTGGCCGCCCCGGGGCAGGCTGAACGATCACTTTACCTCTGCCTCAGACACAGTCACTTCATGTGGGTCAAACCCCCGAGAAGCTGGAACCTGAAACTTCATTTTCTGAGAACAAATTTGAAAAGTCAGTACTTAGTAGTAAAGTAAAACTGTGAGTAATTTTAACTTTACCCCAGCGGTCACAGTGACATCAGACTGTGACTTTACTGTGTGTTTTCTGACACACGTGGGTCAGACATGTTCCACTGGTCATCAGGACAGTGTAAAGAGGCACATGTCTGTATGTAACAGTCTACAGAGTGTCCCCGGTCGTCCCAGGTCGTCCCAGGTCGTCCCCGGTCGTCCCAGGTCGTCCCCGGTCGTCCCAGGTCGTCCCCGGTCGTCCCAGGTCGTCCCAGGTCGTCCCAGGTCGTCCCAGGTCCTCTGAGTCTAGAGCTCAAACTGATAAGGAGGCTGGGCTTCATCAATGTCGGCAACAAAGGGATTCTGGAAAAGACGGATTTCTTTCGCATAAACATGTAGTTCACGGAATCGCACACTGAACTCCGCCTTCAGCATTTCAGTGGAAATGCTTTTCAGCTGGAAACGGGGCCGCTGGGTTCTCTGCAGAGGTTTTGTGTAGCAGGGAGATGGATGAATCTGTGCTTTTTCACTTGTCTCAAAAGCAGCTCTAGTTTCACATCAGATGCTTTTATGTGGAAGTACATGTCACACAGGAGTTTCCCTTGACCTTGTAGCTGCAAGTTAAAGCTGTTGAGCAATAAAGTATCATCTATCTATCTATTTCTGTCATGTCTGTTAAAAATGCGAGGTGCCATATTCATTCTGGGTCGATCAGCTCTGGCACCGTTTTGTTTTGTGTTTTTGTAAAAACGCCTCAAAACTCTGCCCCGGCTCAACCATCGCAGCTCGGTGTGGTACAGCACATCTCCGCAGATTCCAGTTCAGACAGAAGCTCTTGGAACGGCCTGTGTTTAAGTCCCTTTGCTCTGATGAAGTTTACGACACCACAACCTTCATCACAGAATCCCACGTCAACACTGTGCACAGTGGGTCGCTGGTGAAGGCAGTGGACCTGTACCGGGGCGGTGAGACCTCGTTCTTCCATCTCCAGGTTCATGCGTCCTATTAGACCCCGAGACATGCCCACCGTACTAGTGTCAGTGGTGATGCTTTGACCAGTCCAGGTCTAATTCTTCGATGGTTTGGTCCACTTTGCCGAAAATATCCTCCCCCGTCGTTGTCCCTTTGACACTTTGGAGGGCGGCCAGCTCCTCGCACATCGCAAAGTTTGCGCTAACTCCACGAATAAAAATGAGCAGCTGCACTGTGTCCTGCACGTCTGTACTCTCATCCAGCGCTAATGAAAAAAAATCGAATTCTTTGGTCTTCTGCTGCAGCTGGGCATATACATACATATACATACATATACATACATGTACATGTACATACATATACATACATATACATACATGTACATGTACATACATATACATACATATACATACATGTACATACATGTACATACATATACATACATATACATACATATACATACATATACATACATATACATACATGTACATACATATACATACATGTACATACATATACATACATGTACATACATATACATACATATACATACATATACATATACATACATATACATATACATACATATACATACATGTACATACATGTACATACATGTACATACATATACATACACGTACATACATATACATGCATATACATGTACTCGCTGATAGACTCACGGCATTAAAGACATCTTTCTTCTCGGGACACCCCTCCTCCGCGTTCATGCATTTCCTGACAAACTCTCCAGTGAAAGGTTTACTGCTGCTGTCAGATACTGGTTCAGCTGAACTTGGCGTACAAATGTATTTTGCTAACAGTCGACTTTTTAGCTTTGAGAGTTTGTCTGCTCACATTTGGCCTTGTAAACTATTATACTCGTCCTTGTGACGGGATTCAGTGTCTCTGCAGATTGTGTTCTTTGAAAACCACCACCGCCTCTTGACAGATGAGACAGAGCCTTTTAAATAATCGTTTGTCCACTTCAGGTTAAATGTCCTGCGTTCTGAATCAGTTTTTCTCTTATCTTTTTGCCATGATTCTCTTTGAGAGGGGCGGGTTTAGGATATTCTTTCTGGGGGTTGGCAGATGATCACAGACCACAGAGGGTGGAACAGAATGTCACGTTATATGTGTTTATGAAATAGTTACTAACTAATAGTTAATAATGAAAATAGTTCATAACTAAACATTTTATTGCAAAAGTCCAACTTTATTATCAAATACAAAAACACAAATATGAAACAAATCAAAATGCTCTGGTTTTGTTCAGGGGCCAGACCAAATGTGGAGGGCCGTAGTTTGGGGGACCACTGGTCTAGAGCGTCCCAGGTCGTCCCAGGTCATCCCTGGTCCTCTCGAGTGATTCTGTATTTTATGGACAGAAAAATCTTTTTGTGTCTTTTCCTGTCGTTTCATGTCGTTTCCTGTCGTTTCGTGTCGTTTCCTGTCGTTTCCTGTCGTTTCGTGTCTTTCCGTGTCTTTTTGTGTCGTTTCGTGACTTTTTGTGTTGTTTCGTGTCTTTTCCTGTCGTTTCCTGTCGTTTCCTGTCGTTTCCTGTCGTTTCCTGTCGTTTCGTGTCGTTTTGTGTCATTTCCTGTCGTTTCCTGTCGTTTCCTGTCGTTTCGTGTCGTTTCCTGTCGTTTCCTGTCGTTTCGTGACGTTTCGTGTCGTTGCTGTTTGCAGATAGTCCATGGTCTGAAGAGTTCTGAAGTGGCCAAAACGTTCCGGAAAGCCATCAACAAAAAGGAGGGAATCTGCTCCGTGGCTGGGACGTCGGAGCAGTCGGGAACGCAGCACTCGTACTCAGGTCCGGCACGTTCACGGGAGCTGCCCGTGTTGTCGGTTCTTTTGGTCGTGTTTAAAATGTGAACTTTGAACACGACCCTCTTATTAAAACATAAAACTCATAAACTGTTTTGCTGTGCAGAGGAGGAGAAGGTGGCTTTTGTGAACTGGATCAACAAGGCCCTGGAGAAAGATGGAGACTGTCAACATGTTTTACCCATGGACCCGAACGGAGACGACCTCTTCAGCGCGATGGGCGACGGCATCGTGCTGTGGTGAGAACGAAAGAAGAAGAAGAGGCACAACATGAGACGACGGATCACACAAACTGACTCCTGTCGCTTTAAGTCATGATCTAATGTTTCCTCCTCAAAAAACAGACCTGGAGTTGTGTTTTGTTTCATTCACACATGTTTGAGTCACACTTTATTATTAGTCTGTTACATCTACAAAGCTCAAAACGCTCTGTTCCACCTTGTGATGTCATCAAGTGGGAGTTTTCAAGTTAACTCCTCCCACTTTTACCTTTAATTCAGTTGAGATAAGTGTCAACTCCAGAAGCTGAAATGATCCAAATGATTCTATAAATGAAGGTGTGTGGAGTTTAAAAACACAGTGGAGCACTTCCTGTATCGCCACACGATGACATCACAAGGTGGAACAGAGTGTTTTCAGTTTGAGAGAAGAACTCAGCCTAAATCTGCAGGTTTGTGTGTCAAACATGTGAGAATGAAACAAAACACAACTCCAGGTCTGTGTGTGACGAGGAAACATTAGAGCAGATCAGAGCACACCTTATATGGGCCCTTTAAATGATGATGTCACTTCCTGGTTCGACCACAAACTTCAGCGCTGATTTGTATCTTTATTTTTGTTTCTTACGTGTCAAACCAGAGACAGTTCCTTTTAAAAAGAATTTAACCATGTACAGTGTCAAATATGTAAATAATGTAATAATAATCTGACATTAACAGGATTAGCACCGTGTATATCTCACTAAGTATCGTCACTGCTAACGCTAGCTTAGCCTAGCCTAGCGTCTAACCTCGGCCTCCCTGGTGTGTTTGTGTCCGTTCTAACCATAGATCCTTAGCTTTAAATGACTGCGGTCTCTGTTTGAGATCAGACGTGTCAGCTAACAGACAGGAAGTGACATCATATTCAACCCTATCCAATCAGCTAACAGACAGGAAGTGACATCATATTCAAACCTATCCAATGCGCTGATGGACAGGAAGTGACGTCATATTTAATCCTATCCAATCAGCTAACAGACAGGAAGTGACATCATATTTAATTCTATCCAATGCGCTGACGGACAGGAAGTGACATCACACTTATCAGCTCTATAAGGTTTAAATGCAGGTTTGTGTTGTGATACAGTGAGTTCTTGGGTCGAGTCACAAATAGAAACGATCAGGTTCAACATTTGTGACTTTACCTTTGGCGTTTTTCTCAGTAAAATCCAGTGTGATGTTTAGAGGAGTCTGTGTGCTGCCCCCAACTGGAAGTATGACGTCATCACACTGTAGAACATGAGCCCCTCTGATGGGCGGAGCTAAAGCAGATGTTTACTGTCACGTTTGTCTTTATTAAATGCAGTTAAATCTAAATCTACCTGAAGTCAGCGAGTAAAGAGTAAAAATACAATGATGGAAATGCAGTTTTTTTACTTTCCCGACGCCTCTAACACCGTCTGACGCTTGTGCTCCACAGTAAAATGATAAACCTGTCAGTGCCCGACACCATCGACGAGCGCACCATCAACAAGAAGAAGCTCACGCCCTTCACCATCCAGGTCAGAGCTGCTCTTATCACCATCAGACACAAAAGTGAAAAACACCAGGATCATGTAGAGGGTTAATACCAACATTTAAGACCAGAATGAGTCTGAGTTCTAACGTAACATGAATTGGAGCCAGAGTCGATGGAGCAGGAAGTGCACCCGTGATCACTTCCTGTTTGGAACATGGCGGCGGCTAGTAGGTTAGCTATGTGCATTTATATAACCAGTCTGTGGGTCTATAGCAGTGGCTCTGAAACTGGAAAACCCTGCAGATTTAGGCTGAGCTCTTCTCTCAAACTGAAAACAAAAAAAGTTTTAAAAAGTAGTTTTTGCATGAGCTCCCCCTGCAGGTGTGGTGTTGTCAGTGCAGTTTAGGTCAGACACACATATGTCATAGTTTGGAGAGCTTTAGCCACACCCCTTTATAATCAACCAATCGATGAGCAGCGCGTCTTAAGTCGCCTCTGCTCATTTGAAATCAGTAATTCTTCAGACGTTTTCCTCTGTCACCTGACCACAGTCTCTTGCGTTTGTTCCATCCTCATGTGCGTCGCAGGAGAACCTAAACCTGGCCCTGAACTCGGCGTCCGCCATCGGGTGCCACGTGGTGAACATCGGGGCGGAGGACCTGAAGGAGGGCAGGCAGCACCTGGTCCTGGGGCTGCTGTGGCAGGTCATCAAGATCGGCCTGTTCGCCGACATCGAGCTCAGCCGGAACGAAGGTAAACGTCAAAACACACCCACCGAGGGTAAAGGAGTGACCGAGCGACGTCACCTCAGCTTCAGCTCCAAGTGAAGCTCATCCAGGCCAGAGCAGAGTATCACAGCAACCAAAGAGCCAATCAGGAGTGTCCGTTCTAACCATAGATCCTTACTTGTAAACGACTGCGGTCTCTGTTTGACATCAGACATGTCAGCTAACAGACAGGAAGTGACATCATATTCAACCCTATCCAATCAGCTAACAGACAGGAAGTGACATCATATTCAACTCTATCCAATCAGCTGACACATGTACGAGACATATGTGTGTTTTGTGTTGTTGTGTGAGACATGTGTGTGTTTTGTGTTGTTGTGTGAGACATGTATGTGTTTTGTGTTGTGTGTTTTGTGTTGTTGTGTGAGACATGTGTGTGTTTTGTGTTGTTGTGTGAGACATGTATGTGTTTTGTGTTGTGTGTTTTGTGTTGTTGTGTGAGACATGTGTGTGTTTTGTGTTGTTGTGTGAGACATGTGTGTGTTTTGTGTTGTGTGTTTTGTGTTGTTGTGTGAGACATGTGTGTGTTTTGTGTTGTGTGTTTTGTGTTGTTGTGTGAGACATGTGTGTGTTTTGTGTTGTTGTGTGAGACATGTGTGTGTTTTGTGTTGTGTGTTTTGTGTTGTTGTGTGAGACATGTGTGTGTTTTGTGTTGTGTGTTTTGTGTTGTTGTGTGAGACATATGTGTGTTTTGTGTTGTTGTGTGAGACATGTGTGTGTTTTGTGTTGTGTGTTTTGTGTTGTTGTGTGAGACATGTGTGTGTTTTGTGTTGTTGTGTGAGACATGTGTGTGTTTTGTGTTGTTGTGTGAGACATGTGTGTGTTTTGTGTTGTTGTGTAGCTCTCATCGCTCTGCTGAGGGATGGGGAGAGTCTGGAGGACCTGATGAAGTTGTCCCCAGAGGAGCTGCTCCTGCGCTGGGCCAACTACCACCTGCAGGAGGCCGGCTGCCCCAAGATCAACAACTTCAGCTCCGACATCAAGGTCCTATACTACTACTACTACTACTACTACTACTACTACTACTACTACTACTATTACTACTACTACTATTATTACCGAAACAGCTCCAGCTCTGATATCAAGGATCAAGGTCCTACTACTACTAGTACTACTACTGCAACAGCTCTGATATCAAGATCCTTCTATTATTGCTACTACTACAACAACAATACTACATTGTCCTGGCGTGAAAGTGTGGTGGTTGGAGGGGTCGGTGTGGCGGGTTGGAGGGGCCAGTGTGGCGGGTGGAGGGGCCGGGGTGGTGGATTGGAGGGGCCGGTGTGGTGGGTTGGAGGGGTCGGTGTGGCGGGTGGAGGGGCCGGTGTGGTGGGTTGGAGGGGTCGGTGTGGCGGGTGGAGGGGCCGGTGTGGTGGGTTGGAGGGGTCGGTGTGGCGGGTGGAGGGGCCGGTTGTAGGCACTGCTCCGTTTGAAGCTGCTGCTCAAGTTAGACTTTAACACAATCTGACCATAAAGAACTGACTAAACTGAAACTGATTTGTGCTGCTAAGTCGCTCTCACATAATGTCACAGACACAAGCTAGCTAGCATTAACATTAGCATTAGCATTAGCATTAGCATTAGCCGACAGTTTTTCAGTGAGTCAGACTTCAGCTTTTCAGCAAATATTCAAAAATCAGGCTGTGTTTACGTCTGTGTGCGTCATGTCACCGTGGTAACTGCTAAACATTCTACCATAGACATACATGTAGAACCCTCCTAGTGTGATGTCACTGCAAAGTATCGATTGTGGTGGAAATTATCTGTAAAATAATATCAAAACATACAAGAAAAAGAGTTTCTGCTGCAGTGGGACCAGAAATGTGATAAAACATCATACAAAACACAAACAGAAACACCACGGGACCAATGTCTGTGAGACTAAAGGGACAGAGACAGTGATTTATGAAACTGACTGAAGCTCGTTTGTGTTTCAGGACTCCAGGGCGTACTACAACCTGCTGAACCAGGTGTCTCCGAAGGGGGACGAGGACGGAGTGCCCCCGATCGCCATCGACGTGTCCGGGCTCAGGGTAAACTCATTACACGCCCACTGTGACACGCCCACAGTGACACGCCCACACAGTGACACGCCCACTGAGACACGCCCACAGTGACACGCCCACACAGTGACACGCCCACTGAGACACGCCCACAGTGACGCGCCCACTGTGACACGCCCACACAGTGACACGCCCACTGAGACACGCCCACAGTGACGCGCCCACTGTGACACGCCCACAGTGACACGCCCACACAGTGACACGCCCACTGAGACACGCCCACAGTGACACGCCCACACAGTGACACGCCCACTGAGACACGCCCACAGTGACACGCCCACTGTGACACGCCCACAGTGACACGCCCACACAGTGACACGCCCACTGAGACACGCCCACAGTGACACGCCCACTGTGACACGCCCACAGTGACGCGCCCACTGTGACACGCCCACAGTGACGCGCCCACAGTGACGCGCCCACAGTGACGCGCCCACAGTGACGCGCCCACTGTGACGCGCCCACAGTGACACGCCCACTGTGACACGCCCACAGTGACGCGCCCACTGTGACACGCCCACAGTGACGCGCCCACAGTGACGCGCCCACAGTGACGCGCCCACAGTGACGCGCCCACTGTGACGCGCCCACAGTGACGCGCCCACTGTGACGCGCCCACAGTGACGCGCCCACTGTGACGCGCCCACAGTGACGCGCCCACAGTGACGCGCCCACAGTGACGCGCCCACAGTGACGCGCCCACTGTGACGCGCCCACAGTGACGCGCCCACTGTGACGCGCCCACTGTGACACGCCCACTGTGACACGCCCACTGGGACACGCCCACTGGGACACGCCCACTGGGACGTATGCACCTACTGTCGTCTCCTTGTTCTCCTTTCCTCTCTTGTCTTCTCTCTCGTCTTCTCTCTCGCCTTCTTTCCTCTCTCGTCTCCTCTCTTGTTTCTTCTCCTCTCTCATGACTGTGACATACACGCCCACTGTGACACGCCCACAGTGACACGCCCACTGGGACGTATGCACCTACTGTCGTCTCCTTGTTCTCCTTTCCTCTCTTGTCTTCTCTCTCGTCTTCTCTCTCGCCTTCTTTCCTCTCTCGTCTCCTCTCTTGTTTCTTCTCCTCTCTCATGACTGTGACATACACGCCCACTGTGACACGCCCACTGTGACACGCCCACTGTGACGTCCGCTCTTCCTTCTCCAGTTTTATTTTCTTAATCGTTGATACTCATTGGATTCTGCAGCGTTGCGTCGTCATTTTGGTACAAATCAAATAAAACGTGCTGCTCTAGTGTGATGTGCATCTGTCCATAGGGGGCGCTACAGCTACATGACTCTTTAGTCATTTCAGATGAATATTGTGATTTAAAATATGTAAATTATAAGAGAATGATCCACAGAGATGAGAACCATAGAGACACAAGCTCAATACGACTGATTTAATGATTTGGTGAAGTCCTGCAAAGTGAATACTGTTCTGATTTTGGGCTGTATGGAAATAAATACAACCATATCTCACTAGCGCCCCCTGTCTGTGCGCAGGAGAAGGACGACCTGAAGCGAGCAGAGCTGATGCTGGACCAGGCCGATCGTTTGGGCTGCAGACAGTTCGTGATGCCCCCTGACGTGGTGCGAGGAAACCCCAAACTCAACTTAGCCTTTGTGGCCAATCTGTTCAACAAGTACCCGGCGCTCAAGAAACCGGAGAACCAGGACATCGACTGGAGCTCCTTCGAGGGTGAGAACAAACAAGACACACACAGACCCCACAAAAAACAACAAAAAACAGGTGTGTCAAATTCATTTTCACATCGTCAAAATGGTCGCTCTCAAAGGGCCAGGTGTAAAGAAAAATGGAACCAAATAATAAATGCAACTATTGGAAAAAATGAAAAAATATGAAAAGATGTCTGTGTAACTGTGTCTCTCCTGATAAACTGATATTTTAAGACAGTCACACCTTTTAATTTACTTTGTCACGGGCCACATAACATAACCTGGCGGGCCACATTTTGCCCACGGGCCTCGAGTTTGACACGTGTGTTTTACAGCGTGAGGACGTCATGCTCCCGGCTGATTTCCTGATCTATGTTCTAATGTCATGGATCGTGTTTTGTTTGGTTGTTTTCCGTGTTGTACTTTGCCGTGTGTCCTGCGCGTTTGTGCTTTTGAGTTCTACTTCCTGTTTTTTGAGTTCTACTTCCTGTTTTTTGAGTTCTACTTCCTGTTTTTTGAGTTCTACTTCGGCTGTGTCCCAATTCGCCCACCTGGCCTTAGAATCACCATTGGAAGGGCGGTTCGAAGGGCAGTGACGTAATTTCCGGCGCGACAAGGGCTGTCCCATTTCAACCCACCCTACTGAATGCGGCCGACAAACCTGCCCTTCCCTTTGCACCGTTTCCATGGAGATCGGACGTAACCGAAGCCTGCATCCGTGCACACTTCACACACTTCTATATCCCGTCATGCACCGCGCCTACGCAAAAAAGAGAAGAAAATGGAGTCCGTTGCGCAATATACGTTCAAATGTTCGTACTGGTTTATGTCATCTACAACAGAGCAACATGAAACTGTTAAATCTGAATAAAGATCTGTACAGTGTGTTTGATGATTAAAAAGGAGTTACATGGAATAAAGGAATGTGCAGTTATTGCTAGACAATAAGAAGACATTATTATCATTAAAAATTATTACTGCAATAAGAATAATGTAAGAATGTTCGTTTCTACTGTAAGCGTCAAAGACCAAGAGACTGAAACATAAAGTCAGAAGAGTTTAATGATCCACACAGGTAATGTGAACAATGAAGCAACGGACTCTGAGGAAAGGACAGAACAGAGTCCTGAGACGTGCACAAAATCTTCATGAGTTCCGGTACATTCCAT
The DNA here is from genome assembly GCF_009829125.3 of Periophthalmus magnuspinnatus. NCBI lineage: Eukaryota > Metazoa > Chordata > Actinopteri > Gobiiformes > Gobiidae > Periophthalmus > Periophthalmus magnuspinnatus. Next base: position 1,045,832 of record NC_047146.1, read on the forward strand.
AGGTCTGCACCCCCTCGTGGGCACGTGTCATTTACTTTCGTGTTAGTAAATCAAGACACTAGTTTGATGTAGCGCTGCACTGCTAGAAAATACCTTATAATAATCAGATGAAAAGAACTGGCACGGCATAGAAGGGAAACAGCGCCCTCTACTGTTATTAAAGTGGTGTAGCCACTGGCCAAAATACCGAACCATTAAACTGCAATATCCCACTATATGTACAACTAATCAGTGTCTCTGGTTTATAGACTATGAATGTAGAAATGATATTGTTACCTCTGTCTCTGTTATTACGTTTTCACAAGGTATATTTTGTTTAAGTTATGAAGTAGCTACAATTGAGTAAAAAAACCACCTCGAACGTTATATTTGCCTATTGATATTCAATCTAAAAAAACACATCGACATCTTGACTTTTCTTCTATTAAATAATAAATCATTAAAAACAACGTATGTAATGTACGTATCGTACGCTCAAAGACAGCGGTGGAAGTGCGGTCCGTGGTGTGGGCCTGTCCCACTTCAGCAAGATGGCGCCTACACTGAGGAGGGCAGACTCTCGACCGGAACCTTGAAACTACACTTTTGAAGAGTACTTCGTAAGGACCCTTGAAGGGTGCATTTGGCGAATTGAGACACAGCCTTCCTGTCTGTCGATTGGCCGCCCCGTTTCCTGGTGTACTCCAGTCTGTAAACTCAAACTGGACCTTTTTTTTGACGACACGCAGCTGGAAATAGCGGGAAAAATCTCAGGTCTAATCTTTTAAACCAGGGATCTGACAAAACGCATAATAAACGTGTTGTTGTTGTTTCAGGAGAGACGAGGGAGGAGCGCACGTTCAGAAACTGGATGAACTCACTGGGAGTCAACCCTCGAGTCAACCACCTGTACACGTAAGAACCGGCTCTTTAAAACTGCACTCACGCGGACCTGTGCGGCGCCCGCGGATGATGTCATGACCTCAGACGGAGGGCGGGGCCTGTATAACTCAGTGTTTGTGAAAAGAATCTCCAAACACCTGCTCCACAGACGTTGAACCTTCTCATTATTAGTTTGGTTTAGTTTCGCCTCCACAAACTCGTCATATTGATCTTACGTCGTAAAGTCGTTGCCACTGACGATGATCACGTCTTCGGGCTGAATAATGGCTCCTCCTTCTGGGCCTATTCGGGAAAAACATTTGTACTTTAGGTTTTTTTATACTGAGAGAAGAAGGTTTTGTCTCGTGTGGACGGGCCATAAACTGTAAAGATGCACTTGGCTCACCTGCTAGTCACTCCCAGCTCCGTCGACTCTGGCTCCAGTTCACTTTCTATTGAAAAACTGTGGCCCCTCTCTCTTCATTCTGGTCTTAAATGTTCGTATTAACCCTCTACATGATCCTGGGGTTTTTATTTCACTATTGTGTCTGTAAATCAAGATCTGAACATTAATAAAAGACAAATCAGGAACTCGGCTCAGTCGCTGTAACTGCTCCAGCCTCGGTTGGCTTCATTTGGCTGGATCATGTGTGACATCACACTCAAATAAATAAATAAATAAATAAATACATAAAAATAACAATAATAATAACAACCCCAAACAGGCCTGTTTGTTCCTGTTTGTTCCTGTTTGTTCCTGTTTGTTCCTGTTTGTTCCTGTTTGTTCCTCTTTACTTCAGCAAAATGCAGTTTTATTTTCAAAACTGACAAAGCATCAGTGGCAGGTTAGAAATGATTATTATATGTACAGTCTATGGAAACAGTAGAGTTTACATACATGCACAGAGGAACATACATGCACAGAGGAACATACATGCACAGAGGAACATACATGCACAGAGGAACATACATGCACAGAGGAACATACATGCACAGAGGAACATACATGCACAGAGGAACATACATGCACAGAGGAACATACATGCACAGAGGAACAGTGAGTGTTTAGTGTGAGGCAGCAGGGCCGGTCCAAACTGTGGATTCTCGTGTTACATAAACCTGAGCGTTTGCCCCGGGCCCCGTCTCAGCCCGTGATCTTTCACTGTTCATGTGTGTGGAGGACGTGAACGCTTCATGTTCATTTGCTTTTGTTAAACTCGTTGCAGAGACATAGATGACGCCCTGGTGATATTTCAGCTGTATGAGCAGATTAAAGTGCCCGTGGACTGGGACAGGGTCAACAAACCCCCCTACACCAAACTCGGCAGCAACATGAAGAAGGTATGTCCAAAATAATGAACAAACAACACGAGCTCCAGATCAATGTCACCAAGTCATACTGAAATGTGATGATGTCATACTGAAATGTGATGATGTCATACTGAAATGTGATGATGTCATACTGAAATGTGATGATGTCATAGTAGAATGTGATGATGTCATAGTAGAATGTGATGATGTCATAGTAGAATGTGATGATGTCATACTGGAGATGAAACTGAAGCAACAAATAAGGAGGAAGCAGCACCTTCCCCCAAACGACTCAAACTTCTACCACGATGTTTAAGTAATAATGTTTTATATCTTGAAACAAATGAAAGCAGTGTACTGTTTAATACAAGCTCCTTCAAACACCAGGAGACGGCTCATAACATGACGCATGAAATCAGTGAGGAGTCACTTTGGACGTCTGCAAACTGTTTAAAACGAAAAAAAAAAAAAAAAAGAACTTTGAGCTAAATGTAAAAATGAAAACAAATCTGAAATCTAAAGGTAATGACGTTGTTGTTGTAGCTGGAGAACTGTAACTACGCCGTGGAGCTGGGGAAGAAGGAGGCCAAGTTCTCTCTGGTGGGAATAGCAGGACAGGACCTGAACGCCGGGAATCGAACCCTCACCCTCGCACTCCTCTGGCAACTCATGAGAAGGTAACAGGGACAGGGAACAGGGACAGGGGACAGGGACAGGGACAGGGACAGGGAACAGGGACAGGGGACAGGGACAGGGGACAGGGAACAGGGACAGGGACAGGGAACAGGGACAGGGGACAGGGAACAGGGGACAGGGACAGGGAACAGGGAACAGGGACAGGGGACAGGGACCAGGGACAGGGGACAGGGGACAGGGACAGGGGACAGGGACCTGGTGCTTGTTTAGTGATTAGTCTTAGTCCACGTTTAGTCCTGGTTCAGTCCTGTTTCAGTCCTGGTCTAGTCCTGTTTCAGTCCTGGTCTAGTCCTGTTTCAGTCCTGTTTCAGTCCTGTTTCAGTCCTGTTTCAGTCCTGTTTCAGTCCTGGTCTAGTCCTGTTTCAGTCCTGGTTCAGTCCTGTTTCAGTCCTGGTCTAGTCCTGTTTCAGTCCTGGTCTAGTCCTGTTTCAGTCCTGGTTCAGTCCTGTTTCAGTCCTGGTCTAGCCCTTGTCTAGTCCTGGTTTAGTCCTGGTTTAGTCCTGGTTCAGTCCTGTTTCAGTCCTGTTTCAGTCCTGGTCTAGTCCTGTTTCAGTCCTGGTCTAGTCCTGTTTCAGTCCTGTTTCAGTCCTGTTTCAGTCCTGTTTCAGTCCTGTTTCAGTCCTGTTTCAGTCCTGGTCTAGTCCTGTTTCAGTCCTGGTTCAGTCCTGTTTCAGTCCTGGTCTAGTCCTGTTTCAGTCCTGGTCTAGTCCTGTTTCAGTCCTGTTTCAGTCCTGTTTCAGTCCTGTTTCAGTCCTGTTTCAGTCCTGTTTCAGTCCTGTTTCATTCCGTTTCTCTCAGATACACTCTGAACATGCTGGAGGACCTGGGTGATGGACAGAAGGTCACTGACGACACCATCGTGTCCTGGGTCAATCAAACTCTGACCCAGGCTGAGAAACCCACCATCTCCAGCTTCAAGGTACCATGTTTATCCAGTCTCCTCCCTCTCACCAGGAGGTTGTGGGTTCGACTCCCTGTGTTTGTCTCTGTAGGACCCGTCCATCAGCAGCAGTATTCCTGTGTTGGATCTCATCGACGCCATCAGACCGGGGTCGATCCGATACGACCTCCTGAAGACGGACGAGCTGATGGAGGACGAGAAACTCAACAACGCAAAGTACGTCTGAAAGGGCCCGCGTCACACTCCGACCTTTAACCGGCCCGCGTCACACTCTGACCTTTAACCGGCCCGCGTCACACTCTGACCTTTAACCGGCCCGCGTCACACTCTGACCTTTAACCGGCCCGCGTCACACTCCGACCTTTAACCGGCCCGCGTCACACTCTGACCTTTAACCGGCCCGCGTCACACTCTGACCTTTGACCGGCCCGCGTCACACTCTGACCTTTAACCGGCCCGTGTCACACTCCACTGTGTTTTTAAACCTTCACTCATTTGGAATTAGGAGTAAACCAGGAGAAAAACAGGACTAAGTAGATTATTGCTCATTCTCTTCTTTGTATCATAAACAGTTTTTGATAAATACAAGGCTGTTTCTGTTCTGAAGTTTTTTTTGTAAATTCATGTGAGACTGAAGCCGAGACCAGAACCAACACGTTAACAAACACGTTAACATGGAAACCTTTTCTATGCACGGAAGGCTCATTCTGGGTAAAATACTCACTGACTCAAACGCAGCACAAAACAGGATCATGTCCTTATTCTGACCTATGAAACTGTGACCGTGGCAACAGGCCGGAGAAATAATATAATAATGTAATAATAATGTATATGTGGGAGGGGGGTCCTGACCTATTTTTATATAATTTGGTCACGTTCTTTCTGATCTTTCTGTGTGCCGTATTTCTTGTAGGTATGCGATTTCGATGGCGAGGAAGATCGGCGCTCGGGTCTACGCTCTGCCCGAGGATCTGGTGGAGGTCAAACCCAAAATGGTCATGACAGTTTTTGCCTGTCTGATGGCGCGAGGATTCAAAAACGCATAAAAAATGACAAAAAGACGAAAAGAGAGGAGGAATACGCAACAACCTGGCAACAACATCGGAGAATTAGATACACAAGAACATACGCGAGCAGACAGGGGGCGCTAGATAAGGATTTAGACCTGATTAAAGACGGGGTATTTACGTTTGAACTGTAACACAAAACCTTTTATTGTTTTGAAAATAGAATATTTGCCCAAAACAACATGTTTCCCTTTAGTTTTTGTCGCTCTGAGTCTCTCCTCTCTTTGCTCTCTGTGCTAAGCCCCTCCCCCTTCAGAGCACTATCACAATGAGCTGCATCCCACTAATGAAACTACTGCACATCACACCAGGTTTGTGAAGTCATAGTGTAGTTTTGTATCATGGTTTTGTATATTTATGGACTTGTGGGCGGAGCCTCGTACAGGATCTTACAACTAACAGATTTCTCAAACGTCCCTGGGCGACTTTTAAAGTCTTTTAATAAGAGAACAGCATTTTAACATGGGAGAAAGTTGGATTTTGCGTAATACCCCCTCTTTAAGTCTGAGTTTGGTCTTTTATTTCAAATCAGTGTAACTTCTGCAGCGTTTCTTAGATAATAAAATATTGAAAAAAAAACAAACCTTTAGTTTTGGGAAGTAAATGAGGAACTTGATACAGATGCATAAATATATTGATTTAAAATCACATTAAATTTTCAGAAATCCTTGTTGGCTCTTGAATTATTTTTATGTTTCAATAAAAAGGTTTAAATAGTTAAATCGTCTTTGGCTCATTCCTGTGTTTAGATTCCGAGCCGTCGCTCTGCAGGGAGCCTCAGGACGCTCTCACACCAGGGGGCGTGTCCAGCTCTGATCTGTGAGAGCGGAGCAGATGGTACGTGGCCTACGGCTCAGTACGGCTCACCAAACACGTCTGTTTACATTATTCATGACTTTAAATAAAGGTGCAGGATGACAGCGACTGCTCAAACCAAGCCTCTGTCCCGGAGCAGCAGGTTTGTGTTTCTTAACCCTTTAAAAATAAACTGATCAATTATTTGAATAATTTTAATGTTTGTGTCTCAAAATAAATGATTTATAAATGTCCATTATAACGGACATCTCCACGTCAGACAGTGTGGATGAAGATGATGAAGTTTTCAGAACCTCTTCAGCTCATTTAGAAAATAAAATATAAAATTTAAATAAATATTAAACTAATGTCGTGTTTAGTCAAAGAGCTGATTCTCTGTGGGAGAAGAATGGCCTCGGACAGAGGAGGTTCAGTGAGGACAGCGGCTCAGCTCCTCGGAGCCGCACACGCTCAGGGTCTCATGTTTTGGATTTTTTGGATTTGGACATGTTCTGCATGAAACAGGAATCACTCTAGAGAAAAGTCTGAACAGTTTAAATCTGCTCTCAGTCCTGGTCACACTGCCCCTCGGTCCGGACTCAGTCTCTGGACTCAGTCTCTCTGGACTCAGTCTCTCTGGACTCAGTCTCTCTGGACTCAGTCTCTCTGGACTCAGTCTCTCTGGACTCAGTCTCTGGACTCAGTCTCTCTGGACTCAGTCTCTGGACTCAGTCTCTCTGGACTCAGTCTCTCTGGACTCAGTCTCTCTGGACTCAGTCTCTCTGGACTCAGTCTCTGGACTCAGTCTCTCTGGACTCAGTCTCTCTGGACTCAGTCTCTCTGGACTCAGTCTCTCTGGACTCAGTCTCTGGACTCAGTCTCTCTGGACTCAGTCTCTGGACTCAGTCTCTCTGGACTCAGTCTCTGGACTCAGTCTCTGGACTCAGTCTCTGGACTCAGTCTCTGGACTCAGTCTCTCTGGACTCAGTCTCTGGACTCAGTCTCTCTGGACTCAGTCTCTCTGGACTCAGTCTCTGGACTCAGTCTCTCTGGACTCAGTCTCTGGACTCAGTCTCTCTGGACTCAGTCTCTGGACTCAGTCTCTCTGGACTCAGTGTCTCTGGACTCAGTCTCTCTGGACTCAGTCTCTGGACTCAGTCTCTCTGGACTCAGTCTCTGGACTCAGTCTCTCTGGACTCAGTCTCTCTGGACTCAGTCTCTCTGGACTCAGTCTCTGGACTCAGTCTCTGGACTCAGTCTCTGGACTCAGTCTCTGGACTCAGTCTCTGGACTCAGTGTCTCTGGTAGTTCCAGGTTTGACAGGAGCTAGTTGTTTGTTAACATGGACTTACAGGATGTTAAATTTCATTGTTGTTAAACCAGAAAGACGAGTTTGAGCGATGTGTAACTGTGTGAATGAAGGAAACTGCATTTATCCACATTCTACCACATTCTACCACATCTCAACGCAACGCCCTTCGAGACAACTGTTGTTGTGATTTTGGGCGTTACAAAAATAAATAAATGAATTTAATTGAATCTCCACACCTCCACACCTCCACATTCCGCCCGACCCAGCTGCAGTTTTAAAGCGTGTGCGTCCGGGGCTGGGGGATTATGGGAGAATAATGAGCTCAACGGCTGCACAATGACAAAAATGGAAGAAATGAAAATGGAGACTGAAATCTTCCTTGGGCAACTGTAGGGGGCGTGTCAGGGGGGCGTGTCAGGGGGCGTGTCAGGGGGCGTGTCAGGGGGGCATGTCGGGGGGGGCGGGTCGGGGGGGGGGGGTCAGGGGGAGCCGGAGCAGGTGGAGCAGGTGGAGCAGGTGGAGCAGGTGGAGCAGGTGGAGCAGGTGGAGCAGGTGGAGCAGGTGGAGCAGGTGGAGTCCCACACTGCTGTTGTCGCTCATTGTTCCTGTTTTCTGACTTTCTCGATTCTTGTGACTGAAACTAAACTTCAGCATCAAATGAAACATGAGACTGACACACGAGCAGAAAGAAACACAACACAGAAGAGAAATGGACTGTCTCTGTGTCTGTCTCTGTGTCTGGAGTCTCTGTCTCTGTGGAGTCTCTGTGTCTGTGGAGTCTCTGTGTCTGTGGAGTCTCTGTCTCTGTGGAGTCTCTGTCTCTGTGGAGTCTCTGTGTCTGTGGAGTCTCTGTCTCTGTGGAGTCTCTGTCTCTGTGGAGTCTCTGTGTCTGTGGAGTCTCTGTCTCTGTGGAGTCTCTGTCTCTGTGGAGTCTCTGTGTCTGTGGAGTCTCTGTCTCTGTGGAGTCTCTGTCTCTGTGGAGTCTCTGTGTCTGTGGAGTCTCTGTCTCTGTGGAGTCTCTGTCTCTGTGGAGTCTCTGTGTCTGTGGAGTCTCTGTCTCTGTGGAGTCTCTGTCTCTGTGGAGTCTCTGTCTCTGTGGAGTCTCTGTGTCTGTGGAGTCTCTGTCTCTGTGGAGTCTCTGTGTCTGTGGAGTCTCTGTCTCTGTGGAGTCTCTGTCTCTGTGGAGTCTCTGTCTCTGTGGAGTCTCTGTCTCTGTGGAGTCTCTGTCTCTGTGGAGTCTCTGTGTCTGTGGAGTCTCTGTGTCTGGAGTCTCTGTCTCTGTGGAGTCTCTGTGTCTGTGGAGTCTCTGTCTCTGTGGAGTCTCTGTCTCTGTGGAGTCTCTGTGTCTGTGGAGTCTCTGTCTCTGTGGAGTCTCTGTCTCTGTGGAGTCTCTGTGTCTGTGTCTGTCTCTGTCTCTGTCTCTGGAGGACAAACCATCTTTTTCGGGTGGAGAATCATATCCTCAGATTTGGAGGAGCTGATTCTCTGTGAAAAGACTCGTTTCACTTTTACAAACTCGTCCACAGGTTCCACAGAAGCAGCTTCACTGCAGACGTTTAGATCCAGAGACAAAAATACATCAAGTCCAAACTGAGAAGAAGAAGCTGAAGATGGAACGAAACACAAAACGTAAACTCAGTACAACCCAAGTCACCGCAGTGATTTTATGAATTTTCCGAGACTTTCACTAAACTGTCCACAGCTTCAGTCTGTGAGGACAAATGTCCTCTGTGGGGACAAATGTCCTCTGTGGGGACAAATGTGGGTTTGATCTCAGTGAAGTGACTCCTGACATAACACAAGTGACACAAGTCCTGGAATTAAAGGTCCTGGAAAGTTTTGCAAAAGTCCTGGAATTAAAGGTCCTGGAAAGTTTTGCAAAAGTCCTGGAATTAAAGGTCCTGGAAAGTTTTGCAAAAGTCCTGGAATAAAGGTCCTGGAAAGTTTTGCAAAAGTCCTGGAATTAAAGGTCCTGGAAAGTTTTGCAAAAGTCCTGGAATTAAAGGTCCTGGAAAGTTTTGCAAAAGTCCTGGAATAAAGGTCCTGGAAAGTTTTGCAAAAGTCCTGGAATTAAAGGTCCTGGAAAGTTTTGCAAAAGTCCTGGAATAAAGGTCCTGGAAAGTTTTGCAAAAGTCCTGGAATTAAAGGTCCTGGAAAGTTTTGCAAAAGTCCTGGAATTAAAGGTCCTGGAAAGTTTTGCAAAAGTCCTGGAATAAAGGTCCTGGAAAGTTTTGCAAAAGTCCTGGAATTAAAGGTCCTGGAAAGTTTTGCAAAAGTCCTGGAATAAAGGTCCTGGAAAGTTTTGCAAAAGTCCTGGAATAAAGGTCCTGGAAAGTTTTGCAAAAGTCCTGGAATTAAAGGTCCTGGAAAGTTTTGCAAAAGTCCTGGAATAAAGGTCCTGGTCAACTGAAACAACTGAACAAACAGTTGTTCTTATTTGTTTGTGTTGTTCTTTTGTTTGTGTTGTTCTTTTGTTTGTGTTGTTCTTATTTGTTTGTGTTGTTCTTATTTGTTTGTGTTGTTCTTTTGTTTGTGTTGTTCTCCTTTGTTTGTGTTGTTCTTTTGTTTGTGTTGTTCTTATGTTTGTGTTGTTCTTTTGTTTGTGTTGTTCTTATTTGTTTGTGTTGTTCTTTTGTTTGTGTTGTTCTTATGTGGGCCCCTTAAATCCGGGGCCCTCTTGTGTGTGTGTGTGTGTTTCTCGCTGAAGAGGACAGTGTGAGGCGGCTCAGTGTTTTTGCTGCTGGAGGTCCTTTTGTCTTTGTCTCACATTATTTTACAGAGTGGACTCTAAAGTCACGTGACTCTGTCCAATCACCTGCGCGGCCTGGTGTGAAGCCCCGCCCCCCGAGAGCCCTTAGGCGCGCTCCCGCGGGTGTGCGCACGGGTCTGTGCACAGTGTGTCTGTGCGCGGCGCAGGAGCAGGTGCGGGACACAGGTGCGAGACAGAGGACAGAGGACACGGGACAGAGGACACGGGACAGAGGACACGGGACAGAGGACACGGGACAGAGGACACGGGACAGAGGACACGGGACAGAGGACACGGGAGAAGATGAACAAGCTCCACTCGTTCGCCGGAGTCACGGGGTTTTTCGCGCTCGTGGTTTTGGGGTAAGTCCAACTTTTAACAAACAGATCAGCGTCACGTGGTTTGACGAGCAGCGACACGAAAAAACAAAAAAACACCTCAACCTGTGTCAGATGCCCTCCCTGTGTGTCAGATGCCCTCCCCGTGTGTGTCAGATGCCCTCCCCGTGTGTGTCAGATGCCCTCCCCGTGTGTGTGTCAGATGCCCTCCCCGTGTTTCTTCCGTGTTTAAAATGTGAACTTTGGACATAATTTTCGTTTTAATAATTCATAAATCATAAATCTAATCACTTAATAGTTTTTTCCGTGTCACTTTTCTAAATCCACAGGTGTTTGACTGAAGACTCTGGGACATTTTTCATGTTTTATTTGTGTCTCGTTCAGTGTTTTATTTGTTTTTCTTTTCAGGTGTTTTTTTTTGGAGTTATTTTTCCATCCGTGTCGTGTCATTTATTTTGTTTCCTCCTCTGACTCATTTGTGACTTTATTCATTATCATAATTATCTTTATTATGTTCCTGAGGAAACTGAAGTAAATCAAATGTCCTCATATGTGACATTTGAATCATTTTGATAAAACGTTTGAATAAAGATTTACAAAAAATATTTATTAAGACGCAGAAACAGAAACATTTGTCCTGAGTAAAAACAAAATGAGAAACGACAAAGTGTCTCATGTGAAGATCTGAGACAAAAAAAATCTAAATTAAACATATTTACATGTCGCTGTTCTTCTTCTTCTTCTTCTTCTTCTTTTTCTACTTTGTGGCCTGGACACAAAACGTGTTGTCCCATGAGGACACCAGGTCCCAGGAGGTTAAATGTCCTGCAGAAAAGGATTCATGTCCCACCGGTGCAGCAGGGGGCGCTGTGGACACTTTCATGTCTGTTCTTCTTTAAAGTTTAAATCTGAGTAAATGACCTGAGTCTGAGCGAAAGAAGAACCGATTCTTTTCATTAAGAGAGCCGATTCTGTCCCTCTGCTCTGGACGTGTGCGGTCTGAACGCACACACTGAACACACACACACACACACTGAACACACACTGAACACACACACTGAACACACACACTGAACACACACTGAACACACACACTGAACACACACACTGAACACACACACTGAACACACACACTGAACACACACACTGAACACACACACTGAACACACACACTGAACACACACACTGAACACACTGAACACACTGAACACACACACTGAACACACTGAACACACACACTGAACACACTGAACACACACACTGAACACACTGAACACACTGAACACACACACTGAACACACTGAACACACACACTGAACACACTGAACACACTGAACACACACACTGAACACACTGAACACACTGAACACACACACTGAACACACACACTGAACACACACTGAACACACACACTGAACACACACACACACACTCCACACACTCGACAAAGGCGTCACACAGTTTGTGCGTGTTGTCGTTCTCTTGCTGCTTTGTTCTTTGTTTGATGCTGTTTGTTTAAATGAGGCCGAGTGGATCCTGGAGGATTTAAAGACCAGAGTCTGAGGAAATGAGTTTTATCAATAAAATGTTTGAGTTTTATCAATAAAATGTTTGAGTTTTATCAATAAAATGATGTTTGCTCTTTTTCAGTTTGGCCTCGTCACAAATGTGAGTGAATGAGACAGAGGTTCTTGAAGTGGCTGTATTTTCTTGTATTTTCTTGTATTTTCTTGTGTACTTTCTCACGTGTTTGTACTTTTTAAATGATCGAGTCCATTTTGACCTAATCCCTCGTTCCGGTTAAAGGGGCGTGGTCAGCTGAAGTACTCGATTACTCTCTCTGTCCGTGGACGGTGGTTTCGTTCACTCTGAGACGTAAACTTGAGTTTTTTTTAATCGTTACAGACGACGGCTCCTCTGCAGCTTTGTTTTTAGACGTAGACTCACAGACCGACATGACACTGCCGAGCCACATCAGACAGATCAGTGACAGACTCGAGGTCAGAGGTCAGAGGTCAGAGGTCGGCCTCACGTTTGTCCAGCACACGGCAGCAGTGACCCTCCTCACACCTGACCTCTGACCTCTGCTGTACTGTTTGAAGGAAACCTCCTCTGGCTCTGCTCCTCTGTCTCTCTGCTCCTCTGTCTCTCTGCTCCTCTGTCTCTCTCTGCTCCTCTGTCTCTCTCTGCTCCTCTGTCTCTCTCTGCTCCTCTGTCTCTCTGCTCCTCTGTCTCTCTGCTCCTCTGTCTCTCTGCTCCTCTGTCTCTCTGCTCCTCTGTCTCTCTGCTCCTCTGTCTCTCTGCTCCTCTGTCTCTCTGCTCCTCTGTCTCTCTGCTCCTCTGTCTCTCTGCTCCTCTGTCTCTCTGCTCCTCTGTCTCTCTGCTCCTCTGTGGCTCTGCTCCTCTGTCTCTCTGCTCCTCTGGCTCTAATGTTCCACAGTATGACATTAAACCTCTATGTAGGTGGAGAATGTGCCGCAGTTTAGCTTTAACTTTGTTTCCATGGAGTCATGCGGGTCATGTGCCGCCTGTGAAAAGTTCCACAGTGTAGTTTTAGTCAAAGCTTCAGTGATAAATGTGTGGACGATGGATGATTAACCTGAACACGCTGCAGCTTCACCAGTTTAACGAGCGTCGACACGGCACATATTTTATTATGTTTGTCAGGACTAGACCGGGACTAGACCGGGACTAGACCGGGACTAGACCGGGACTAGACCGGGACTAGACCGGGACTAGACCGGGACCAAATGGGGTCTGAACCGGGACTGAACCAGGACCAGACCAGGACTAAACGTGTCGATTTGTGTTAAACTGTCTAAACGACACGTGAGCTTGTTTCTTTGTCTGACTCTTGTTTTTTTTTTTTTATAGGCTCATTTACGTTTACAGAGACAGAGACTTCACTGGGTGAGTCCAAAACCACAAAGTCCAAGTCCAGACTGTCCCTGTCCCTCATCTCAGTCACACGTTTACAGATACACACACACACACACACATATACACACACATATATATATACACACACATACACACCCCCACACACATATACACACAAACACACACACGTTTACTTCAGTGCAGAGGGGCAGCACATTTAAACTATAAATCAGATGTTACCTCCTGACAGTTACTCTTTAAGTACTTTTCCTAAATACTTTCGTACTCTTACTTCAGTAGCTTCCCGTCCCACTACTTTGTACTTCTACTCGAGTACTGTTATGTTGAAGTAATGTCTCGTGTACCCACCTCTGCTTAAGCGCGTGTGCACATCGCTGTCGTCCTGTAGTCGATTAATCGGAGTCGAGATGACTTTTTTCTGCATAAATAGTAGTTTTTGCATGAGCTCCCCCTGCAGGTGCGGTCGTGTAAGTGCAGTTTGGGTCAAATACACAGATGTCGTAGTTTGGAGAGCTTTAGCCACGCCCCCTTTTTACTCGACCAACACATAACTATTACTTTTCTATATTTTGAGGAAACTTAACCATTTCCTTATGTCTTAAGGTTGCCGTCGGAACTGAACAGACCACAGCCTGCGGTCAGTGCGGCGCTCTGTCCAGCAGGGGGCACCAGCGCGCCAGAGAGAGCGCACCGCTTCAGCCGCTGCGACGTAGGCGACCTCCTCATGACCCCTGGGTAAAGTCCTCGGCCCTCTGCATTTCAGCCGTAATGTACAGAGTCGGGTGATACTGTGCAGTGACGTCACGCCGAGGGGAGGGGGGTTCTTCATGTATGTCTACGGCGGAATGTTCAGCAGTTTCCATGGAGACACAATTGCGCACGTTAGCAGGAGCCTGTGATCAGTCCGAGTGTTCATGGGTTTGATTTTACATAATAAAGTGAGAGCGACGCACTGGAATACTGTTGGCTAATGCTAATGCTAATGCTAGCTAGCGTGTGACTATAATGCTGTTTGACGGGGACTTGTTTAACAGCACTAATCACCTGTTGTAGTTCCAGTTTGCTCAGTTCCTTCTGCTCAGACTGAAAACTCCAACTAAAGTCCAACAAAGCCTCAGACAGAGCGGTGCGTACAGTTAGCATCACTGCTCTACAGGGAATGTAGATGACATCAGCGGCGAAGTATCAATAGTCAGTTGTGTTTTCGGTGCATGTATTTATTTACTTCACGAGTTCAGAACAGATCTACTGTTACTAGTTTTTTTTTTATTTTATTTTTTTTATACAAACTAGGTCCACCTCAAACTCCGCCCCTTCATCCAGGTGCTTCTGATACAAACACCTGGCTGAAGGGGCGGAGTTTGAAGTGTGGACACCTGTTGGACCAATCACGCTGTTCCTTACACTTCTAGACCCCGCCCCTCCCCCTCACGCCACCCTTTAGTCCTCCAGACCCCGCCCACTTTATCACCTCTACGTGAAATGAAGTTGTGGGCGGAGTTTGTGTGTTCAGTGCCACTTTAAAACATTTAGACGCAGGTGTTCAGTGTTAACGAGATGTTACTATTGTCTTCACTGTACGTCCTTCATGTTTAAGGAAAATCGTGTTTTTGTTTTACGTTTCTGTGTTTTTCAGGTTAAAATACGAGCAGCCGAGCACTCTGATTGGGTATGTGCGCTACAGTGTGTGTAACTGTGTGTGTAACTGTGTGTGTATCTGTGTGTATCTGTGTGTAACTGTGTGTCTGTGTGTAACTGTGTATTTGTGTGTAACTGTGTGTAACTGTCTGTGTGTATCTGTGTGTAACTGTGTATCTGTGTGTAACTGTGTATCTGTGTGTAACTGTGTATCTGTGTGTAACTGTGTATCTGTGTGTAACTGTGTATCTGTGTGTATCTGTGTGTAACTGTGTGTCTTCTGTGGTAATGCCCCGTCTCTCTGTCGCCCCCTGCAGACGCACTGACGTAAACTCGGTCACAAACTGGAACGCGCCGCTGGTCTGGGAGGGGACCTTTGACCCCGTGATCATGGACGACATCTATAAACGAGAGGACCCGAGGATCGCCGTGGTGGTTTTAGCCGTCGGGAAGTAAGTCCGCACTGAAGCTAGAGGGATCGTCGCCATGGTAACCTACAGTAACTAATAACAGATCGATCGAGTTTAGAGAAATGCGTCTCGTTCGTCAAACGTCCGCAGACGAAACGCACAGGTTTAGCTCGCACTCGGTCTACGTACACGACCGGCCGTCAGCAGAAAGCCTAGATACGTGGGTTCTGTCGCCGTGGTAAATGCGGCGGCCATTTTGTGACTGGAGCCAGAGCCCAGTTCTGATGTAAAATAATATAAAATGGACATGTAATGGTGCGTTTTTGTCCTAATGTAGAACTCCCCTCGTCTCTGTCAGGATTTTTTCTTAGAACTAAACAATAGACCGCATTTTCTGGACCAGCGAAAAAATTCGTCAAAATTAAGAAAAAAAAACATCAGTCGCACTGGAGTATAAGTCACATTTTTGGGGGAAATTTATTTTACAAAATCCGAAACTGAGACAAGTTCTAATAATAATAATAAAATGTGTAACAACAAGCTGAATATCAGTACATCACACTAAAGCAGTGGTTCTCAAATAGTGGGGTGAGATACCGGGGGAGCGCGTATGACTCTGTGTATGACACTGTAGTACTGTAGTACTTTAGTACTGTACTGTAGTACTGTAGTACTGTACTGTAGTACTTTACGCAGCGCACGCAGCAAAGAGCAGCAGAGAGTGAACAGATCATGACACAGGGCAGTGAACAGAAACACTTTTGCTAAAGAGACACTATGGAAAACATTTAACAGGGATGAAAAGAAAGGTGTAACACATTTATATTTAGCTCCATGAAGCACAGACAGAACTGAACATGTGTCTGGGTCGTACGTCTGGTATGGACAGAATTCTCCCTGAAGCTATAACTCTCTAAAAAACTCTGTACTTCCTGTCGTTTCAAACATATTTTACAACTTTTCTTCACAAACTGCTTCTTGATTTGTGTAAAAGTATCATTCATATTTACAGCAGGTTTTATCTCACCAACTTCAGTAGAAATGAGAGAATAATCAAACTCTGAGATGGATGTGGATTCATGTTCGTGTTTCTGAACAGGTACACGCAGTTTTTAAAAGGATTTCTGGAGACGGGAGAGAAGTATTTCTTTGTTGGATTCAGACTGACGTACTACATCTACACAGACAATAAGGAAAATGTCCCACGGGTGAGTTTTACGAACTGACCGACCAATCAGGAAACTAGATATTAAAGAGGAGGAATTTACATCTGTGGGGAATTAACTGTAGCATATTTATATTTCCATGTTTCCTTTTATTTTGAAAATGTTCTATTCACCTAAAAACATTGTATTAACAGGTTTTTATAAGTTTGTCTTTAGTTTTTGAGGCTCTGAGTTCTTTATGTTCAGAAATAAACTTTTTGGTTTTGTAAAAATACATTGATATTTGTTTGGGACAT
The DNA here is from genome assembly GCF_009829125.3 of Periophthalmus magnuspinnatus. Lineage (NCBI taxonomy): Eukaryota > Metazoa > Chordata > Actinopteri > Gobiiformes > Gobiidae > Periophthalmus > Periophthalmus magnuspinnatus. The sequence continues at coordinate 1,062,273 of NC_047146.1, forward strand.
AAATCGTCTGTCAGTGTAAACACAGCCCCGTGTGAGCCATAAAACAAGGACGCCCTCTGATGGTGAAACTGGTGAACTGCTGCAGTCGACCTGTCAATCAGCTCCATCAGCCCCTCCCTTTATTTATTGATTTATTTATTTATGTATTAGGACAGTGTACATTTACATTAAACACAACGGCACAGACGCTTGTTCCAGATTGTAGCTTTGAAGATAATTTCCATCTGTAGCCCTCAGGGGGAGGAGCCAACATTAAAATGTACATATACACACATATACATACACACACACATGTACACACCACACACACATACATACACACACACACAGATATACACACACAGATATACACCCCTACACACCCCTACACACACACACACACACACACACACACACACACACCACACATACACACACAGATACAGACACACACACACACACATACACACACAGATACAGACACATACACACACACACACCACACAGATACAGACACACACACACATATACACACCACACACACACAGACACAGTATGATGTAAATGCAGTCCTCCCTCACTCACCTCCTCTGTTTGAGTCGAGTGTCTCGACTAAAGACACGACTCGGTCCGTGGACAGTGACACGTGGTCGATCCATGTGTGACGACACACACGTGTGTGACATGTTTACACACACTCACGTCCTTCTCCTGCAGATCGACATGTCTCCGGGACATAACGTGTCCATAAAGGACGTGCCCAGTGCAAAGCGCTGGCAGGACGTGGTGCTGAGTAAAATGAAGTGGGCCATGGTTTCTATTGAGGAGTGGGTGAGTGTCCGGAGAAAAGCTCAGGTCCAAACATGTTCAGTGAAGTCACGTTTGTGTCCGCTCCAGCTCTACAAAGAGGCCGACTACGTGTTCATGATGGACGTGGACAGCGTTTTCCGTGGCCATTTTGGAGCCGAGTCTCTGGGTCGACTGGTCGCTGTGCTCCACCGTGGATACTACAGGGTGAGTGTGACATCAGTGTGTACTACAGAGTAAAGGCTCGTGTAAAAGTATTACTCTGTGTTAAATGTTCAGTCCACAGATACGAGCTAAACATGATCAAACAGAACTAACACCATGTCTCATTTATCTAATAATTTGATGTTCTGGTTCCAGACGATTATCCAATCAGAGAGCAGAGCGTCACATGACTCTCTGATCTGATTGGTCCTAAACTCCAGCCCCTGCAGAACAGTCCTGGCTCAGTGCTAGTGCAGCCTCTGCAGCTCAGAGAGTGAAATGTGGAGCCTCTTTCACATGAGGCCTGTCCATAAACTGAGATGAGACACTGTGTCTCTGCAGGACACGGCTCTGGACACAGAGGTGGAGGGTAGAACTCCAAGTGCAGGTTACACACTGTCCCTTTAAGAGCGTCAAAGCTTTCAGCAGATACCTCCTGATTTAGAGCGTCATAAGTAAAAACTAACACTCCACAGATCCACACGTGTGAAACGAAGCCTCAAAATGTCAAAGTCACACGTGTGGAGTTGCACCTTTAAACTTTCGCACCGCGCTGTGGCCCTTTATGTGTCAAATATATTTCCTGATCAAACGTCCACCGTCGGCTTCACTTATTAAACTTTCAAACTTGTCTTGACCAGGACACAAAGCGTCATGACTTTCCGTATGAACGGCGGCGTGAGTCGACGGCGTACATCCCGGCGGAGGAAGGAGACTACTACTACACGGCGGCGGTGTGGGGCGGGCTCGTGGACGACATGTACAAACTGGTCAAGTAAGATGTTTGAGAATCGTCTTTTTGAAACGAGGGCAGGCCTGTGTTTTTCTGTTTCGTTACATCAGAGTTTGACAGTTTTGGTTTTTAGTTTATCGTTTTACTTCCTGGTTGGACACGAAGAGGTAACGCCATAACTGTTACCTAGCAACCATAATGTAAACAATCAGCCAAACAAATGTAATTCAGTTATATTTACGCTGATAAATACATTTGTGTAAACTGTCTCTGTGTTTTGGAGCTGCTTCCTGTATTTTTGTGCTTTTCTTCACAAACTGACACTTCACTGATGTAAAACTACGATAAATATTTAGCACCGGCGCTGTCCCGCTTTACCAAACCAACTCAGAATCAGAGAAACACAAAAACCCGTCACATGAGCTTTAATTTAAACCGTAACCATGGCGTCTTTGTCACTGATAGGAAGTGTCACGAAAACTCAGAGGAGGACGCTAAAAACGGACTGGAAGCGGTGTGGCAGGAGGAAAGTCACCTCAACAAGTAAGTCCCGTTTAAAGATGCACTGTGGAACTTTTCTAGCGGAGGGTCTGCCGCCTGCCCGTCTCCATGGAGATGGTATCGCTCCGTCAGGAACGTTCAGAAAACATTTTGAGTTGGAATGAGACAAAATGAAGAGCATGTACTGACTGTGCGCTGGACGTACAATATAATAAGGATGAAGGCTGTAATGTTCCACAGTATGGCTTAAAATGTGTCTATCTCCATGGAGAATGTTCCAAAGTGTGATTTTAACATTCTGTTTCCATGACGTCGTGCAGGTGACAGGCCAACTCCAGAATGTCACTGAACATTAAAGGCCCAATTTACACGATTCTCTATTTTCTGATGTTCTCATGTCGTTTCCTCGTCACACACAGACCTGGAGTTGTGTTTTTTTGTTTCATTCTCACATGTTTAACGCACAAACCTGCAGATTTAGGCCGAGTTCTTCTCTCAAACTGAAAACACTCTGTTCCACCTTGTGATGTCATCATGTGGTGATACAGGAAGTGCTCCACTGTGTTTTTAAACTCCACACACCTTCATTTATAGAATCATTTGGATCATTTCAGTCCTGGAGTTGTCTCTTATCTCGACTGAACTAAAGGTAAAAGTGGGAGGAGTTAACTTAAACTACCACTTGATGACATCACGAGGTGGAACAGAGCGTTTTGAGCTTTGTAGATGTTACAGACGAATAATAAAGTGACTCAAACATGTGAATGAAACAAAACACAACTCCAGGTCTGTTTTTGAAGAACATTAGAACATGGATTAAAGCTACAAGTCAGATTCTTTACACAAACACAATAGTTTGTCTTTAAACCACAGACTGTTTGTATAAATGGACATATCTAACCTGCTGCGTTGCAAACAGGAAGTGATCATGGTGCACTTCCTGCTCCATCGTCTCCTCTCTCTGTCTCTGCTGCTTCAGACTCATTCTGGTCTTAAATGTTCGTATTAACCCTCTACATGATCCTGTTTTATTTTTTTATTTTTTTTACTGAGTTTATTTTATTTTTTATTTATTTTTTCTTGTTATTTTGAGTTTATTTATTTTATTTATTTTTATTTTTTTGTTATTTTGAGTTTATTTATTTTTTCTTGAGTTTTTTTTTTGTTATTTTCATTTTCCTTTTTTTAGTTATTGAGTTTTTTATTATTATTATTATTGTTTTGAGTTTGTTTTTTGATAAACAGCGCCCCCTGTCTGTCTCTGCTGCTTCAGACTCATTCTGGTCTTAAATGTTCGTATTAACCCTCTACATGATCCTGGGGTTTTTATTTCACTCTTGTGTCTGTAAATCCAGATCTGAACATTAATAACAGACAAATCAGGTCCTTCTGTCCCCGAGGTCGCTCCTGTTAGCGTTAGCGACAGGTTTGATCGACAGCGTTGCTAAGCGCCCGCTCCCTGATAAACCAGCGGTGTGGGCGTTACCTTCAACAGCCTGGCTCCTGATTGGCTCTTTGGTTGCTATGATACTCGTGGGGTCTGTACCTGCTCCGGCCTCGATGAGCTTCATTTGGAGCTGGTGGTGACGTCGCTCAGTCACGTCTTTACACAGTCGGTGCTTTAAACCTCTGACGTCGCTCACATGTGGCTCAGTGCTCGTCTTTGTGCCTGTGTCTTATCACTGTGTCATTTTTGTGTTTTTTATTTTTTATTTTTATAGATACTTCCTGTACAACAAGCCGACCAAAGTCCTGTCTCCTGAATACCTGTGGTCTGATTACGAAGGGTGGATCCCTAAAGACATCAAGGTGGTCAGGATCTCACAGCTCCTCAAAAACTACAAAGAAGTTCGGCCCAATTGGTGACAACAGTTTGTCCAGACGGGCCATGTACATACACGGGACTAAACCCACTGCTTTTGTGCGTGTGGGCGGGTATTTCTTACACCGTGGGAGCGAAAATTTGTATCACGACTGCAACGATTGTTTTAGGGGTTGAGCCAACTAGTCAAAACGATTATTTCTATTGTGGGTTTTGTCAGAAGAATCGAAAACCAGATGCTAATCGATACTAAAACTAATATTGAAGCTACATAGCCAAAAGTAAAATTTGTCAACTGCGCAAAAAGTGAAGACGTTTCGCTGCTCATCCAAGACGCTTCTTCAGTTCTGTTAAACCGTTTTTCTCTCAGATCTGACCCTCACTCTGGTCAAAGCAGTGGTCAGTGTGTTTGAGATGCAGATGAACAGCAGACTGTGGTCCTGAGCTGCTCTTGTGACGCTGTTGTGTCTCTTATGGAGCGTCTGTTTCTCCAGTGTAAAAATAGTTTGAGAGGGCGGAGTTAAAGACGCTATTTTTGTTTGGAAAGACGATCCTTCCTTGAACAGGAACGACGGCCTTAGACGACATCTGTCCCCATTTAACTGTAAACAAAAGCTGTTTCTAGTTTCAGTGTCGTTAGCTCCTCCTTCACAGATATAAGGCAGTGTCCAGCAGGAATCTGAGCAGATCTGAAGAAGAAACTGACCAGAACTAAAGAAGAAACTGACCAGAACTGAAGAAGAATCTGAGCAGAACTGAAGAAGAATCTGAGCAGAACTGAAGAAGAATCTGAGCAGAACTGAAGAAGAAACTGACCAGAACTGAAGAAGAATCTGACCAGAACTGAAGAAGAATCTGACCAGAACTGAAGAAGAAACTGACCAGAACTGAAGAAGAAACTGAGCAGAACTGAAGAAGAATCTGACCAGAACTGAAGAATCTGAGCAGAACTGAAGAAGAATCTGAGCAGAACTGAAGAAGAGACTTGGACGAGCAGATAAACGTCTTCACTTTACAACGATTTGTCCAGTGACAGATTTTACTTTTGGCTTTAATTGTGGATCAGACCTGGACAGACATTGATTTTCGATACTCGTTTTTTGCAGGTATCGATACTAAAAACGTCCCATTGACAGGACAGAACTAAACCTTTCCTGAATCAGAACAAGTACAAGACTCAGACGAGTGTAGAACCAATGGACCAGTGTGAACCTACTGCACACTGAGGATTACACACTTGGACCTGGTTTGGACCTGGTTTAGACCTGGTTTAGACCTGGTTTAGTCCTGGTTTAGTCCACATGGGAATATAAAACAAAGTCCTCCCTTTTACTGTTGAAAATCAGTCTATTGTCTAAAGAAAGAGGGTTTTTTTTTTACTATCCCGGTTTTGGGATCAGTGTTGAAATAGTCTGAAGTTGTTTTCTCTGGACAACAGTAATATTCATGGTTATAATGAACAGGGACGGCTCGTACTGACCAGGACACGTTACATCACAGACAAAAGCTCCCGTTTCTCTGGATGTTCTGTAAACATTTAAACATTTAAATTATTAAAGTGTTTTTTCAAATGTCCCGTGTACAAGTTTGTTTGGGGTTTTATCTTATGTTGGGAGTGTTTTGTTCAAATCGTTCTGTATGTTTATGTCGTAGTCTCAGTTCTGTTGATCACACTGGACTTTACCATGAAACATCCAAAAAGTAAAGTCACAAAAGTTGAACCTGATCATTTCTATTATAGACTAGACCAGGGGTGGGCAAACTACGGCCCGGGGGCCACATACGGCCCTTTGGGCTTATTAATCCGGCCGAACGAGACCAAATTATATTAAAATAAATAAGAGTAAACTTTGTTCAGTTTACCTTTCCCCTGTAATGCCAACGTTTCCCCAACAGATGGCGCACTTTAGCTTCATCAGTCTTGTTTGTGTTGATTATTTTCTTATTCTCTTATCAAAGAAAAGAAAAGTTGACCGTGAGCGCCGAGTGTTTAACAACTAAATATTTTTGAACTAAAATCTGAACAAAGGCTGTGTATTTAATATTTAATAATATAACAAACTGTATCAGTTTTCAAAGAGTAAAATATCAGCCGTCACTTTGTCGTCACATATTAATTTTAAGTCACATGTTAAACCATCAAAAGGGTCAAATTCAATTTATCAAATTTCAGATTCATCCAAAATTCTACGTCCACAAAAGCAGCAAATATTTACATGATCCATGATTCTCTCACACCGACTTAAGCCACAACCACACCACACTCCACAACCACACCACACTCCACAACCACACCACACTCCACAACCACACTCCACAACCACACCACACTCCACAACCACACCACACTCCACAACCACACCACACTCCACAACCACACCACACTCCACAACCACACCACACTCCACAACCACACCACACTCCACAACCACACCACACTCCACAACCACACCACACTCCACAACCACACCACACTCCACAACCACACCACACTCCACAACCACACCACACTCCACAACCACACCACACTCCACAACCACACCACACTCCACAACCACACCACACTCCACAACCACACCACACGCCACAACCACACCACACGCCACAACCACACCACACTCCACAACCACACCACACTCCACAACCACACCACACTCCACAACCACACCACACTCCACAACCACACCACACTCCACAACCACACCACACTCCACAACCACACCACACTCCACAACCACACCACACTCCACAACCACACCACACTCCACAACCACACCACACTCCACAACCACACCACACTCCACAACCACACCACACTCCACAACCACACCACACTCCACAACCACACCACACTCCACAACCACACCACACTCCACAACCACACTCCACAACCACACCACACTCCACAACCACACCACACTCCACAACCACACCACACTCCACAACCACACTCCACAACCCCACCACACTCAGACACTACAATCACTGTAGAAACAGACAAAGCTCTAGACAAAACCCACGCCACATCCATCACTGCAGCATTTTATCTAAATATAATATTTTAAGTTGGGAGAATCTGATTAGATTCACAGATTCCTGCTTTGTTTATAAAATCTTACATGGACTCGCCCTCCGCCGCTCAATGACTTTGTGAGACTAAGATCAAACCAGAGGAGCCTGAAGAGGAGACTGATCACATTCAGAAAGACACTCAGTCTGTTCTGTCAGAGCTTCTAAAGGTGGAGCAGCATCTGTACAATGATCAGAGACACACAGCTCCTTTAAGGCTCAATTTAAACAAATCAGACCCAACACCAAACTCCTGCTGCTGCCATCTAGTGTTTGTCCTTTGCATGTGCGTCTCTGTAATTCTGCTTCAACAAATCTTTTTATTGGCCCTTTGTTTATTTTCTTGTGCTTTTTTAACATAATCTTTTACTGTTATTAATTGCTGCTGTTCTTAATAACCTGTGTGTTTTAATTATTTTTCTTTGCTATGATTCACTTCTTCAGACTTAATGCTTTTCTTCTTTTTAACCATGTTTTTATAAGGAGCCGTCTGTACATCATGGCAACGGACAACAGATGAAAACTAGCCTTTTGGCTAATTCTGTCATGTTAAACAGTTACTGTTGGTCAACATGCACTGTCCGCTATAAATAAATAAATAAAATAAATATGAAGCCCAACTACTCTAACGAGCAGTCAGTGCAGGAACAGGCGGCTCCGGCTCAGAGTTTGGCCGCCAATTTACAGACGGCAACATTTTTTTCACCGGCAAACAGCCATTCAAGAGTTGAGTACCAAGGCAAGTTTTTTGATGGCATTCAAATTAACAAAGACTAGCAAACTTTTCTCCAAAGGCGAGTTTTTAAAAGAATGTACGGTGGAGACGGCAGGTGCCTCGTGTCCGGAGAGTCAAGTTTGGAAAAATCAGTTTGTCACACAGAACTGTGACTCACTGTGTGGATGACAAAGATACAGCCAGTAAATTAAACAAAAAGATGAGTCCTTCAGGTTATATTCACTAGCACTGGATGAAAACAACGATTTAAAAGACACTCAGCTCCTAATTTTCATCCGAGGGATTAATGATCGTTGTGAGATAACGGAGGAGTTTTTGATCATGGAGTCCCTGAAGGAAACGGCTCAGGGAGAGGATTTATATAACACGGTGTCTGCTGCCATTGAGAGACAAACTACCTTGGAGTAAACTTTCCAATGTCACGACGGATGGATCACCAAATTTAACTGGAAAAAAGGTTGGGCTGCTGAAAAGAATCCAGGATAAAGTGAAAGAGGAAAACCCTTCACTGCATCATCCATCAGGAATCACTTTCACGTCTATATTGCAGCTTAATCATGTCGTGAATCCGGTCGTAAAACGTGTGAACTTAATACACACTCGGGGACTTCAGCGTCGTCAGTTCATCAGGTTCCTTGAGGAAACTGATGTGGATCATCAGGAGGTGCTGGACACTCCTGTGTCCTCTGGTTTGGACAAAGTGCTTCACCGAGTGTGGGACCTGAAAGAGGAGACTGGTGTATTTTTGGACTTGGTGGGGAAATCTGACGATTCTCCTGAGCTAAACAAGAACTGGTTTTGTGATTTTGTGTTTGCCGTGGACATATTTTCACACTTGAATGAGCTGAATGTGAAACTTCAGGGGAAAGATCAGTTTGTGCACGACATGTACAAACATGGTACAGATTTCCACACAAATTGCAAAACGCATCTTTCATTTCTCCTGTCACAAGATGAAACTGCACCACCAGAAGAGCAACTGAAACTGATCGATCTTCAGTCTGACTCTGTCTTAAAGGAGAAGTTTAAACTGAATAACTTCTATGCTTCACTTAACAAAGCCACGTTTCCAAACCTCCAGAAGATGCCACAGAAGATGCTGGATTTGTTTGGTTCTACCTGCGTGTGTGAGCAGACACTCAGCATCATGAACATCAACAAAGCCACAGATCCACTGACCAACACCACGACAAAACTCCAGACTTTGAGCTGGCAAAACAAGATCAACACTGTTCCACTGAAACACTGTTCCACTGAAACACTGTCCCCGCTGAAACTGAACTTGAGTTTTTCTGTTGTGTTTATTGAAGCACTGGCAATAAACAGATCAAGTTGTTGATCTTTTGGCGCTTGATAAAACAATGTGTTTATTTAACTGAAATGTAATAAATTGATTATTAATATAGTGTCATGATTCCATTATCTGTCTCCCTGTGCTCTCCCCCTCCCCTACCTGTCTGAATCCGGACCTGGGCGGAGATCCTGACTCCTCCCACACGCACCTGGAGTGCATCAGGACAATCACCTCCACCTGCTGTCGAGTACATGAGGGCTCGGCAGAAGACACTCAGAGCCAGATCGTCCGTGCGTCAAATGTGATGCTCCAGCTCAGTTTTGTATTTTGTCGCCTGCTCGATTCTTATTGGATTTTGCTACTTCCCAGATTCCTGCTCTCGCTCGTTCCTGCTCCTGACCCTGCGCTCCAGCTCCGGTACAGTCCACCCCTTGTCTTCGCTTCCTGTCCTGTCTTGGTCTCCGTCTTGCTTCCCGTCCTTCCTGCCCTGGCTCCCGCTCTTTGGATTACCCCCGCTCGGTCCGCCCTGGTCTGGACTCTGTGGTGGACGATCCATGTGTGAAAATGACGTCTCCTGCTCCTGATCCTCTGTCACAGTCTGAGCCTGATGAATCTTGACATTGTCGTCTTGGAACATGCCCAAAACTCCACTGATGGAATAACCTGGTCATTCAGTTTATTCAGGTGTCAGCTGACCTCACTCTGCTGAACCTCGACCGGACCAACTGCAGGAGGAGACGACCTGTTTGTTCAGTTAAATCCAGGTGGAGACTTTTTTTTTTTTTTTGGCCAGGCAGTGTATGAACATTAATAACAGACAAATCAGGTCCTTCTTTCCCTGAGGTCACTCCTGTTAGCGTTAGCAACAGGTTTGATTGACAGCGTTGCTAAGCGTCCTCTCCGTGCTACGATATTCGTTGTCCGACTTCCAGATATGGGACTGGGCTCTAAATCACAGCCTCGATGAGCTTCATTTGGAGCTGAAGTCTGTGGCGTTACAACACACACCTGCATTTCAACTCTTTTTATTTTATCTGCGTCTCATCTGTGTTAAATATTATTGTCCTGTTGATACTTTGCAGTGACATCGTACTAGGGCTGTTCTACATGTGTCTCTATGGTGGAATGTTGTGCTTTGTGTCACCTTGGTAACAGCCAATGTAACTGAGTGGGGTCGTTTTAACCTCAGCAATATTGAAGCATTTAGCCAACGCACAGACAAGTCCACTGAAAAAAAAGGTAACGTTCCATTTGTTTGTTCTTTGTCTTAGATTTTTAAATATACTTTCTACTCACTGCTGTTTCTTTACTTTTTAATCATTTTACCTCTTCCAGTCCTGGAAAATCCGTTGAGTTATGATTTCCTTTCAAATAAACCAAGACTTTTAAACCATTTTTACAGGTTTTAACTAAATTTCTGACGAGCCAGCGACATGTCCAGGGGAAGAAACCAAAGGAATTCTTTCTGCGAACGCCGTCGGGACTATCAACAAAATAATGAGCTACAAGCGCCGATATTTGTTTTAGAATCTGAAAAAGGACTTGACCGAACGCTCCCTGTGACTTCCAGCGGTAAACAGCCTACAGTTACTTTCAGAGAAGAGAGTGAAAAAAAACTGCTACTTTCAACGTAAACCTGAGGGATACGGTGTATTTTCCAAAACTTTGTAAAGACAAGACGCCAGGACGAAGAGGCGCGGTCAGAGGAACTGTGACCTGAGTCACTATTAATGAATTAAACAAGAGAGAAATGAGAGGAAATGTTAATGTCTGTGAGAAAAGTGTATAAAGTGTGTGGTGAGGGGTTTGACAGACAAAAACAAAGAGAATAATGTAAAAAAAATGAAGCTGATACTTGACTGATTGTCTATTGCGAGTTATTTGTAGAATGTGACCCTGAGATAAACCAGGGACCAGTGAGATGAGTTGTCTGTTCCACAAACTGATTTCAGCTTTAAAATAATGTTTTTATTTTAAACTTTTGAGTCCCAGAGCATTTTTGAAACCTTCTCGTGGTTATTAACAAAAATGATCCAAACCAAACTCTTCCTAACTGATGTCCGTCTGGTCCACGTCCTCTGTTGTGTCTCAAGTTCAGTCAAACGTGAAAACAAAACACAAAATGTGTGAAAATAGAATCATTAAATCACAAAAGGAGGAGCGTGGCTGTACGTTCATGGAGAAAAAAAATCCTAACATTTTGACAATATTCTCAAAAAATTCACTTTAAAGTCATTGTCAAAGTAAAGACGTCATTTTATCCAGAGTCATTCACCCCCTCGACCAAAGTGCAAAAGAATGTCCTTTATTCAAGTTAAAGATGAAATAAAACCGAGCGTACGACAGATGTAGATCTTTATATTACTGAACTTTTGAAATGATTCAGTTGTAAATGTTTAAACATTAACCACAGAAATGTCTCCCATGATCCTCTGCTCGTAGCTGAGCTCCTCTGGGCAGGACTCCGACAGGTGCACGAGTCTCTGCACCAATTTCACCAAATCTATTCCCTTCACTTTGAGCTTTATACATGTTTACACTTGTAAAACCGGGACTGCCCAGAGCGCACGGCTCCACAAGCACAAAACGACGGAGTGAAGCTGAGTCTGAACATAGATGTAAAACAGTGTAATATGGGCCTTTAAGGTTCTGTGTAAATCCGTTTAGACGCCACAGTTCTGGATGTTCAGGCTCATCTCTGGAGAACTGTTTTTGTTTATATGTTTGTGGAGCTTTTCACAATCAGAATACATCAAATTTGACATCATTCATTTACCAAACAAGGGTCAAAGGTCAGAGACTCTGGAATAAACATGTGAAAGGCCACTGTGGGTCTAATCATCATAATAAAGTCATTTAGTGTGACTGTGGGCTGAGGGTTCTCTGGAACAGAACAACATTCCTCTGGACTTTGACACAAACCTGCTCTGAGCGACGCCATTGGCCGCGTCAGTCACATGACCAAAGGTGTGTCAGGTCTAATAGGAGGTTCAGATTAAACCAGAGTAAAACACGTCGACATAAGGATCTGTTTAGACTTAGTCCTCAGAGGGTCTGTGTAAGATGGCGGAGGCAGAGGTCACACACTTCCTGACCTGTTCCATTTGTCTGGACACCTTCACTGAGCCTGTGTCTCTGGGCTGTCACCACAGCTTCTGCAGGACCTGCCTCCAGAAGACCTGGGCCCAGGAGAAAGAGAAGAAATGCCCTGTGTGCAGGAGGAAGTCTTCTAAAAGTGATCCAGGAGTGAACTTTGCTTTAAAAGAACTGAGCAACTCACTGAGACAGAAGCAGGAGTCACAGGAGGAGCCCAAAGCACAGACACAGAAGCTGAGAGAGCAGCAGGAGCAGCAGGAGCAGCAGTGGTCAGTGTGCCCTCTGCACCCGCTCGTGCCCTCTCTCTTCTGCCTGGACGAGGACAGGGGCGTCTGTGCAGTCTGTGAGTTTTCTGAACACAAGGAGCACAGAGTGGTGAAAGGAGAGGAGGCAGAGAAGAGGCTGAAGGAGCAGATCCAATCAAAGATACAGACTCTGAAAGACCAGAAGAAGAGCTGCAGACAACTGGAGAAGACCTGTGAGGAGATACAGCAACACTCAGAGGAGCAGGCGCTGCACTGTGAGTGTCAGATCACAGCTGTGTTTGAGAGGATGCGGCGCCACCTACAGGAGGAGCAGGACAGAGCTGTGTCTGCTCTGAGAGAGGAGCAGAGGAGACAGGCCCAGACTATAAACCCACAGCTCCACAAACTCAGAGAGACACTGTCCTCTTTGAACAGCAACATCCAGGAGCTGGAGAAACAACTAAAGACCCACACCCACAGGCCTCTGAGCTCCAGCCCCGAGCCTCTGCCTCAGCTCCCCAAAGGACTGCTCCTGAACCAGGCCAAAGTCCTGGGGAACCTGGGCTACAGAGTCTGGACCAGCCTGAGGAGAGTGGTGCAGTTCAGTCCAGTCATTCTGGACCCAAACACAGCAGGGATATGGCTCTATCTGTCTGAGGACCTCAGTGGGGCGACATGTGGAGACACTTATCAGCAGCTCCCAGACAATCCAGAGAGATTCACAAAGTATGCAAGTGTCCTGGGCTCAGAGGGCTTCAGCTCAGGGACACACCAGTGGGACGTGGAGGTGGGGGACCATCCAGACTGGAACATCGGAGTCGCCAAAGAGTCGATCGACAGGAAAGGAGAGATATTTGTTTCACCTGAATATGGAATCTGGTGTTTATTAAACAGAGATGGTAAATACACAAACAGCTGTGGTAAACCTGTGAAAGTGCAGAAGCCTCCAGAGAAGATCAGGGTCAAACTGGACTGTGACGCAGGGAGAGTGTCCTTCTACGACACTGATCACATGACCCGCCTGTACACGTACACAGGGAGCTTCACCGAGAAAATGTTTCCTTATTTTAGCATTGGAAAAAGTAAAGAGTCTAAAACCAAAGAGGTCCGTGTGTGTCCGACCTCAGGCCCACAGTGAGGACCACAGGAGCTTTGGAGCAGGGCACTAGGACCCAGAGGAGCAGGACCTCACCCACGACTCAGGGATAGGTCTGCTTCAGTCGTCTGTGGAGGCTCCAGAATACAGCTTTATTTGATTAAACACATGTTTTTTCATATTGTGGCTGGGATATCGGCTTCCAAATATCGGTCGAGTCGATATCCTGGTTGGACATTTAAACTGATGTAATAAGACGATTTACAGGTCGTAGAAAGTCTCATCATGTCTGAACTTTTATTTACACAGAGTTTTTCATTTAAATGTAAGTAACAGTTTCTTAATCTGTTTTAGTTTAGTTTTATTTTCCTTTTGTTTAAATTTAATGAAATGTGTTTAGTGTCATTGATGATGATGATGATGATGATGATGATGATGATGATGATGATGATGATGATGATGATGATGATGATGATGATGATGATGATGATTTGTGTTGTGAATGCATTTGACCAGAAGAGGGCGCCTGCGTTTGACCCGGTGTAGTCACATGTGAGGAGAGTTTTCACATTATGTTAAAGTGTTTGGAATAATCACTATTTGAGCAGATCATGGTGATAAAAGAGGAGCTAAATGTGTAGAAATGTATTTTGTATTTTATCTTTGACTTTAATAAACCAAGAAAAGACTTTGAGAGTTTTTCATGTTTGTCCTTTCAGTTTGGTGACTAAGCTCTACGCCTCAGCAGTGCTCGTCTCAATAAACATTTAGGTGAATTTATACACTGCAGCTGATGTCATCAACATTACCTGGAGGGTGAAGCTAACTGGAGGCACTGCTCTGTCTGAAGCTCTGACCTAAAACAAACAAATAAAAACATGAAAAGAGGTTTAAAGTGAATCTGACAAAGTCATGTTTTTCTAATTCTGACTTGGTTTGGTGGATAGTACCTGTGATAAATATTTATCATAGTTTTCATAGGAAACTATGGCGATGTACGACACATCTGTAAATAAAAGTTTATAAATCAGTAGTTTCACTTTTTAATATAAAACTGTCATGAAATTGCGTGATATATAAAACAATTAACTACGGCCACAATGGAGGATCATTCCACATTTGACGACATATAGACTGTGATACTGATGTGGCAGGACTTTACCACCTGTAGTAAAAATAGTAGTCGTAGAAGTAGTAAGAGTATTAGCAGTAGTAGTAGTAATAACAGCAGACGCTGTAGTAGTACTGGTCGTAGCATTAGTAGTAATAGTAGCCAATTATTATCGCTAAATTTCTCTCCTGAGTTGAAGGTTTTAGAGAGAGAGACTGGAGGTGACACTTTCTCTATGTTTCTGTGACTTGAGTCTTGTCTGAGTTTATCTGGAGAAAGTTGTTTTTCCTCCACACACTGATCTGTTGATGCAGTGAATCCACTGGTCCATATTCACCTGCTGCAGTGAGACATAGATCTGACTCGTCTGCAGAGTTGTGTGTGACACATTATTGTTGTGTATTAACTGTCCTAACAGCAGCATGTAGAGACTGAACAAAACTACGATAAATATTGACACTGTCCCGCTTCACCAAACCAACTCAGAATCAGAGAAACACAAAAAACCCGTCAAATGAGCTTTAATTTAAACCGTAACCATGGCGTCTTTGTCACTGATAGGAAGTGTCATGAAAACTCAGAGGAGGACGCTAAAAACGGACTGGAAGCGGTGTGGCAGGAGGAAAGTCACCTCAACAAGTAAGTCCCGTTTAAAGATGCACTGTGGAACTTTTCTAGCGGAGGGTCTGCCGCCTGCCCGTCTCCATGGAGATGGTATCGCTCCGTCAGGAACGTTCAGAAAACATTTTGAGTTGGAATGAGACAAAATGAAGAGCATGTACTGACTGTGCGCTGGACGTACAATATAATAAGGATGAAGGCTGTAATGTTCCACAGTATGGCTTAAAA
The DNA here is from genome assembly GCF_009829125.3 of Periophthalmus magnuspinnatus. Classification (NCBI taxonomy): domain Eukaryota; kingdom Metazoa; phylum Chordata; class Actinopteri; order Gobiiformes; family Gobiidae; genus Periophthalmus; species Periophthalmus magnuspinnatus. The sequence continues at coordinate 1,077,815 of NC_047146.1, forward strand.
TGTATCTCCATGGAGAATGTTCCAAAGTGTGATTTTAACATTCTGTTTCCATGACGTCGTGCAGGTGACAGGCCAACTCCAGAATGTCACTGAACATTAAAGGCCCAATTTACACGATTCTCTATTTTCTGATGTTCTCATGTCGTTTCCTCGTCACACACAGACCTGGAGTTGTGTTTTTTTGTTTCATTCTCACATGTTTAACACACAAACCTGCAGATTTAGGCCGAGTTCTTCTCTCAAACTGAAAACACTCTGTTCCACCTTGTGATGTCATCATGTGGTGATACAGGAAGTGCTCCACTGTGTTTTTAAACTCCACCTTCATTTATAGAATCATTTGGATCATTTCAGTCCTGGAGTTGTCTCTTATCTCGACTGAACTAAAGGTAAAAGTGGGAGGAGTTAACTTAAACTACCACTTGATGACATCACGAGGTGGAACAGAGCGTTTTGAGCTTTGTAGATGTTACAGACGAATAATAAAGTGTGAGTCAAACATGTGTGAATGAAACAAAACACAACTCCAGGTCTGTTTTTGAAGAACATTAGAACATGGATTAAAGCTACAAGTCAGATTCTTTACACAAACACAATAGTTTGTCTTTAAACCACAGACTGTTTGTATAAATGGACATATCTAACCTGCTGCGTGACAAACAGGAAGTGATCATGGTGCACTTCCTGCTCCATCGTCTCCTCTCTGTCTCTGCTGCTTCAGACTCATTCTGGTCTTAAATGTTCGTATTAACCCTCTACATGATCCTGGGGTTTTTATTTCACTATTGTGTCTGTAAATCAAGATCTGAACATTAATAACAGACAAATCAGGTCCTTCTGTCCCCGAGGTCGCTCCTGTTAGCGTTAGCGACAGGTTTGATCGACAGCGTTGCTAAGCGCCCGCTCCCTGATAAACCAGCGGTGTGGGCGTTACTTTCAACAGCCTGGCTCCTGATTGGCTCTTTGGTTGCTATGATACTCGTGGGGTCTGTACCTGCTCCGGCCTCGATGAGCTTCATTTGGAGCTGGTGGTGACGTCGCTCAGTCACGTCTTTACACAGTCGGTGCTTTAAACCTCTGATGTCGCTCACATGTGGCTCAGTGCTCGTCTTTGTGCCTGTGTCTTTTCACTGTATGTGTCATTTTTGTGTTTTTTATAGATACTTCCTGTACAACAAGCCGACCAAAGTCCTGTCTCCTGAATACCTGTGGTCTGATTACGAAGGGTGGATCCCTAAAGACATCAAGGTGGTCAGGATCTCACAGCTCCTCAAAAACTACAAAGAAGTTCGGCCCAATTGGTGACAACAGTTTGTCCAGACGGGCCATGTACATACACGGGACTAAACCCACTGCTTTTGTACGTGTGGGCGGGTATTTCTTACACCGTGGGAGCGAAAATTTGTATCACGACTGCAACGATTGTTTTAGCGGTTGAGCCAACTAGTCAAAACGATTATTTCTATTGTGGGTTTTGTCAGAAGAATCGAAAACCAGATGCTAATCGATACTAAAACTAATATTGAAGCTACATAGCCATTTGCAATTTGTCAACTGCGCAAAAAGTGAAGACGTTTCACTGCTCATCCAAGACGCTTCTTCAGTTCTGTTAAACCGTTTCTTTTCTCTCAGATCTGACCCTCCCTCTGGTCAAAGCAGTGGTCAGTGTGTTTGAGATGCAGATGAACAGCAGACTGTGGTCCTGAGCTGCTCTTGTGACGCTGTTGTGTCTCTTATGGAGCGTCTGTTTCTCCAGTGTAAAAATAGTTTGAGAGGGCGGAGTTAAAGACGCAATTTTTGTTTGGAAAGACGATCCTTCCTTGAACAGGAACGAGGGCCTTAGACGACATCTGTCCCCATTTAACTGTAAACAAAAGCTGTTTCTAGTTTCAGTGTCGTTAGCTCCTCCTTCACAGATATAAGGCAGTGTCCAGCAGGAACCTGAGCAGAACTGAAGAAGAAACTGACCAGAACTGAAGAAGAAACTGACCAGAACTAAAGAAGAAACTGACCAGAACTGAAGAAGAAACTGACCAGAACTGAAGAAGAATCTGAGCAGAACTGAAGAAGAAACTGACCAGAACTGAAGAAGAATCTGAGCAGAACTGAAGAAGAATCTGAGCAGAACTGAAGAAGAATCTGAGCAGAACTGAAGAAGAATCTGAGCAGAACTGAAGAAGAATCTGAGCAGAACTGAAGAAGAAACTGACCAGAACTGAAGAAGAATCTGAGCAGAACTGAAGAAGAGACTTGGACGAGCAGATAAACGTCTTCACTTTACAACGATTTGTCCAGTGACAGATTTTACTTTTGGCTTTAATTGTGGATCAGACCTGGACAGACATTGATTTTCGATACTCGTTTTTTGCAGGTATCGATACTAAAAAAGTCCCATTGACAGGACAGAACTAAACCTTTCCTGAATCAGAACAAGTACAAGACTCAGACGAGTGTAGAACCAATGGACCAGTGTGAACCTACTGCACACTGAGGATTACACACTTGGACCTGGTTTAGTCCTGGTTTAGTCCTGGTTTAGTCCTGGTTTAGTCCTGGTTTAGTCCACATGGGAATATAAAACAAAGTCCTCCCTTTTACTGTCTATTGTCTAAAGAGTTTGTTTTTTTTACTATCCCGGTTTTGGGATCAGTGTTGAAATAGTCTGAAGTTGTTTTCTCTGGACAACAGTAATATTCATGGTTATAATGAACAGGGACGGCTCGTACTGACCAGGACACGTTACATCACAGACAAACTCTCCCTCGTCTGCACAAAAGCTCCTGTTGTTTCTCTGGATGTTCTGTAAACATTTAAACATTTAAATTATTAAAGTGTTTTTTCAAATGTCCCGTGTACAAGTTTGTTTGGGGTTTTATCTTATGTTGGGAGTGTTTTGTTCAAATCGTTCTGTATGTTTATGTCGTAGTCTCAGTTCTGTTGATCACACTGGACTTTACCATGAAACATCCAAAAAGTAAAGTCACAAAAGTTGAACCTGATCATTTCTATTATAGACTAGACCAGGGGTGGGCAACCTACGGCCCGGGGGCCACATACGGCCCTTTGGGCTTATTAATCCGGCCGAACGAGACCAAATTATATTAAAATAAATAAGAGTAAACTTTGTTCAGTTTACCTTTCCCCTGTAATGCCAACGTTTCCCCAACAGATGGCGCACTTTAGCTTCATCAGTCTTGTTTGTGTTGATTATTTTCTTATTCTCTTATCAAAGAAAAAAGTTGACCGTGAGCGCCGAGTGTTTAACAACTAAATATTTTTGAACTAAAATCTGAACAAAGGCTGTGTATTTAATATTTAATAATATAACAAACTGTATCAGTTTTCAAAGAGTAAAATATCAGCCGTCACTTTGTCGTCACATATTAATTTTAAGTCACATGTTAAACCATCAAAAGGGTCAAATTTAATTAATCAAATTTCAGATTCATCCAAAATTCTACGTCCACCCGAGCAGCAAATATTTACATGATCCATGATTCTCTCACACCGACTTAAGCCACAACCACACCACACTCCACAACCACACCACACTCCACAACCACACCACACTCCACAACCACACCACACTCCACAACCACACCACACTGCACAACCACACCACACTCCACAACCACACTCCACAACCACACCACACTCCACAACCACACCACACTCCACAACCACACTCCACAACCACACCACACTCCACAACCACACCACACTCCACAACCACACCACACTCCACAACCACACCACACTCCACAACCACACCACACTCCACAACCACACCACACTCCACAACCACACCACACTCCACAACCACACCACACTCCACAACCACACCACACTCCACAACCACACCACACTGCACAACCACACCACACTCCACAACCACACTCCACAACCACACCACACTCCACAACCACACCACACTCCACAACCACACTCCACAACCACACCACACTCCACAACCACACCACACTCCACAACCACACCACACTCCACAACCACACCACACTCCACAACCACACCACACTCCACAACCACACTCCACAACCACACCACACTCCACAACCACACCACACTCCACAACCACACCACACTCCACAACCACACCACACTCCACAACCACACCACACTCCACAACCACACCACACGCCACAACCACACCACACGCCACAACCACACCACACTCCACACTCCACAACCACACCACACTCCACAACCACACCACACTCCACAACCACACCACACTCCACAACCACACCACACTCCACACTCCACACTCCACAACCACACCACACTCCACACTCCACACCACACTCCACAACCACACCACACTCCACAACCACACCACACTCCACAACCACACCACACTCCACACTCCACAACCACACCACACTCCACAACCACACCACAATCCACAACCACACCACAATCCACAACCACACCACAATCCACAACCACACCACACTCCACAACCACACCACACTCCACAACCACACCACACTCCACAACCACACCACACTCCACAACCACACTCCACAACCACACCACACTCCACAACCACACCACACTCCACAACCACACCACACTCCACAACCACACTCCACAACCACACCACACTCAGACACTACAATCACTGTAGAAACAGACAAAGCTCTAGACAAAACCCACGCCACATCCATCACTGCAGCATTTTATCTAAATATAATATTTTAAGTTGGGAGAATCTGATTAGATTCACAGATTCCTGCTTTGTTTATAAAATCTTACATGGACTCGCCCTCCGCCGCTCAATGACTTTGTGAGACTAAGATCAAACCAGAGGAGCCTGAAGAGGAGACTGATCACATTCAGAAAGACACTCAGTCTGTTCTGTCAGAGCTTCTAAAGGTGGAGCAGCATCTGTACAATGATCAGAGACACACAGCTCCTTTAAGGCTCAATTTAAACAAATCAGACCCAACACCAAACTCCTGCTGCTGCCATCTAGTGTTTGTCCTTTGCATGTGCGTCTGTAATTCTGCTTCAACAAATCTTTTTATTGGCCCTTTGTTTATTTTCTTGTGCTTTTTTAACATAATCTTTTACTGTTATTAATTGCTGCTGTTCTTAATAACCTGTGTGTTTTAATTATTTTTCTTTGCTATGATTCACTTCTTCAGACTTAATGCTTTTCTTCTTTTTAACCATGTTTTTATAAGGAGCCGTCTGTACATCATGGCAACGGACAACAGATGAAAACTAGCCTTTTGGCTAATTCTGTCATGTTAAACAGTTACTGTTGGTCAACATGCACTGTCCACTATAAATGAATAAATAAAATAAATATGAAGCCCAACTACACTAACGAGCAGTCAGTGCAGGAACAGGCGGCTCCGGCTCAGAGTTTGGCCGCCAATTTACAGACAGCAACATTTTTTTCACCGGCAAACAGCCATTCAAGAGTTGAGTACCAAGGCAAGTTTTTTTCTGGCATTCAAATGAACAGAAACTAGCAAACTTTTCTGAAGGTGAGTTTTTAAAAGAATGTACGGTGGAGACGGCAGGTGCCTCGTGTCCGGAGAGTCAGGGCAAGTTTGGAAAAATCAGTTTGTCACACAGAACTGTGACTCACTGTGTGGATGACAAAGATACAGCCAGTCAATTAAACAAAAAAGATGAGTCCTTCAGGTTATATTCACTAGCACTGGATGAAAACAACGATTTAAAAGACACTCAGCTCCTAATTTTCATCCGAGGGATTAATGATCGTTGTGAGATAACGGAGGAGTTTTTGATCATGGAGTCCCTGAAGGAAACGGCTCAGGGAGAGGATTTATATAACACGGTGTCTGCTGCCATTGAGAGACAAACTACCTTGGAGTAAACTTTCCAATGTCACGACGGATGGATCACCAAATTTAACTGGAAAAAAGGTTGGGCTGCTGAAAAGAATCCAGGATAAAGTGAAAGAGGAAAACCCTTCACTGCATCATCCATCAGGAATCACTTTCACGTCTATATTGCAGCTTAATCATGTCGTGAATCCGGTCGTAAAACGTGTGAACTTAATACACACTCGGGGACTTCAGCGTCGTCAGTTCATCAGGTTCCTTGAGGAAACTGATGTGGATCATCAGGAGGTGCTGGACACTCCTGTGTCCTCTGGTTTGGACAAAGTGCTTCACCGAGTGTGGGACCTGAAAGAGGAGACTGGTGTATTTTTGGACTTGGTGGGGAAATCTGACGATTCTCCTGAGCTAAACAAGAACTGGTTTTGTGATTTTTGCGTTTGCCGTGGACATATTTTCACACTTGAATGAGCTGAATGTGAAACTTCAGGGGAAAGATCAGTTTGTGCACGACATGTACAAACATGGTACAGATTTCCACACAAATTGCAAAACGCATCTTTCATTTCTCCTGTCACAAGACCCTGAAACTGCACCACCAGAAGAGCAACTGAAACTGATCGATCTTCAGTCTGACTCTGTCTTAAAGGAGAAGTTTAAACTGAATAACTTCTATGCTTCACTTAACAAAGCCACGTTTCCAAACCTCCAGAAGATGCCACAGAAGATGCTGGATTTGTTTGGTTCTACCTGCGTGTGTGAGCAGACACTCAGCATCATGAACATCAACAAAGCCACAGATCCACTGACCAACACCACGACAAAACTCCAGACTTTGAGCTGGCAAAACAAGATCAACACTGTTCCACTGAAACACTGTTCCACTGAAACACTGTCCCCGCTGAAACTGAACTTGAGTTTTTCTGTTGTGTTTATTGAAGCACTGGCAATAAACAGATCAAGTTGTTGATCTTTTGGCGCTTGATAAAACAATGTGTTTATTTAACTGAAATGTAATAAATTGATTATTAATATAGTGTCATGATTCCATTATCTGTCTCCCTGTGCTCTCCCCCTCCCCTACCTGTCTGAATCCGGACCTGGGCGGAGATCCTGACTCCTCCCACACGCACCTGGAGTGCATCAGGACAATCACCTCCACCTGCTGTCGAGTACATGAGGGCTCGGCAGAAGACACTCAGAGCCAGATCGTCCGTGCGTCAAATGTGATGCTCCAGCTCAGTTTTGTATTTTGTCGCCTGCTCGATTCTTATTGGATTTTGCTACTTCCCAGATTCCTGCTCTCGCTCGTTCCTGCTCCTGACCCTGCGCTCCAGCTCCGGTACAGTCCACCCCTTGTCTTCGCTTCCTGTCCTGTCTTGGTCTCCGTCTTGCTTCCCGTCCTTCCTGCCCTGGCTCCCGCTCTTTGGATTACCCCTGCTCTGTCCGCCCTGGCCGTCAGCTGACCTCACTCTGCTGAACCTCGACCGGACCAACTGCAGGAGGAGACGACCTGTTTGTTTAGTTAAATCCAGGTGGAGACTTTTTTTATTTTATTTATTTTTTGGCCAGGCAGTGTATGAACATTAATAACAGACAAATCAGGTCCTTCTTTCCCTGAGGTCGCTCCTGTTAGCGTTAGCAACAGGTTTGATTGACAGCGTTGCTAAGCGTCCTCTCCGTGCTACGATATTCGTTGTCCGACTTCCAGATATGGGACTGGGCTCTAAATCACAGCCTCGATGAGCTTCATTTGGAGCTGAAGTCTGTGGCGTTACAACACACACCTGCATTTCAACTCTTTTTATTTTATCTGCGTCTCATCTGTGTTAAATATTATTGTCCTGTTGATACTTTGCAGTGACATCGTACTAGGGCTGTTCTACATGTGTCTCTATGGTGGAATGTTGTGCTTTGTGTCACCATGGTAACAGCCAATGTAACTGAATGGGGTCGTTTTAACCTCAGCAATATTGAAGCATTGAGCCAACGCACAGACAAGTCCACTGAAAAAAAAGGCAACGTTCCATTTGTTTGTTCTTTGTCTTAGATTTTTAAATATACTTTCTACTCACTGCTGTTTCTTTACTTTTGAATCATTTTACCTCTTTCAGTCCTGGAAAATCAGTTTAGTTATGATTTCCTTTCAAATAAACCAAGACTTTTAAACCATTTTTACAGGTTTTAACTACATTTCTGACGAGCCAGCGACATGTCCGAGGCAAGAAACCAAAGAAATTCTTTCTGCGAACGCCGTCGGGACTATCAACAAAATAATGAGCTACAAGCGCCGATATTTGTTTTAGAATCTGAAAAAGGACTTGACCGAACGCTCCCTGTGACTTCCAGCGGTAAACAGCCTACAGTTACTTTCAGAGAAGAGAGTGAAAAAAAACCTGCTACTTTCAACGTAAACCTGAGGGATACGGTGTATTTTCCAAAACTTTGTAAAGACAAGACGCCAGGACGAAGAGGTGCGGTCAGAGGAACTGTGACCTGAGTCACTATTAATGAATTAAACGAGAGAGAAATGAGAGGAAATGTTAATGTCTGTGTGAGAAAAGTGTATAAAGTGTGTGGTGAGGGGTTTTACAGACAAAAACAGAGAGAATAATGTAAAAAAAATGAAGCTGATACTTGACTGATTTTGCCTTTTGCGAGTTATTTGTAGAATGTGACCCTGAGATAAACCAGGGACCAGTGAGATGAGTTGTCTGTTCTACAAACTGATTTCAGCTTTAAAATAATGTTTTTATTTTAAACTTTTGAGTCCCAGAGCATTTTTGAAACCTTCTCGTGGTTATTAACAAAAATGATCCAAACCAAACTCTTCCTAACTGATGTCCGTCTGGTCCACGTCCTCTGTTGTGTCTCAAGTTCAGTCAAATGTGAAAACAAAGCACAAAATGTGTGAAAATAGAATCATTAAATCACAAAAGGAGGAGCGTGGCTGTACGTTCATGGAGAAAAAAATCCTAACATTTTGACAATATTCTCAAAAAATTCACTTTAAAGTCATTGTCAAAGTAAAGACGTCATTTTATCCAGAGTCATTCACCCCCTCGACCAAAGTGCAAAAGAATGTCCTTTATTCAAGTTAAAGATGAAATAAAACCGAGCGTACGACAGATGTAGATCTTTATATTACTGAACTTTTGAAATGATTCAGTTGTAAATGTTTAAACATTAACCACAGAAATGTCTCCCATGATCCTCTGCTCGTAGCTGAGCTCCTCTGGGCAGGACTCCGACAGGTGCACGAGTCTCTGCACCAATTTCACCAAATCTATTCCCTTCACTTTGAGCTTTATACATGTTTACACTTGTAAAACCGGGACTGCCCAGAGCGCACGGCTCCACAAGCACAAAACGACGGAGTGAAGCTGAGTCTGAACATAGATGTAAAACAGTGTAATATGGGCCTTTAAGGTTCTGTGTAAATCCGTTTAGACGCCACAGTTCTGGATGTTCAGGCTCATCTCTGGAGAACTGTTTTTGTTTATATGTTTGTGGAGCTTTTCACAATCAGAATACATCAAATTTGACATCATTCATTTACCAAACAAGGGTCAAAGGTCAGAGACTCTGGAATAAACATGTGAAAGGCCACTGTGGGTCTAATCATCATAATAAAGTCATTTAGTGTGACTGTGGGCTGAGGGTTCTCTGGAACAGAACAACATTCCTCTGGACTTTGACACAAACCTGCTCTGAGCGACGCCATTGGCCGCGTCAGTCACATGACCAAAGGTGTGTCAGGTCTAATAGGAGGTTCAGATTAAACCAGAGTAAAACACGTCGACATAAGGATCTGTTTAGACTTAGTCCTCAGAGGGTCTGTGTAAGATGGCGGAGGCAGAGGTCACACACTTCCTGACCTGTTCCATTTGTCTGGACACCTTCACTGAGCCTGTGTCTCTGGGCTGTCACCACAGCTTCTGCAGGACCTGCCTCCAGAAGACCTGGGCCCAGGAGAAAGAGAAGAACTGCCCTGTGTGCAGGAGGAAGTCTTCTAAAAGTGATCCAGGAGTGAACTTTGCTTTGAAAGAACTGAGTGACTCACTGAGGCAGAAGCTACAACTCTCCAAAACAACAGAACAACAGACCTCTGTAGAAACGCACGAGAGGAAAGAGGAGAAGAGGGAGGAGGGAGGAGAGGAGGGGGAGGTAAAAGTCCAGGCCTCAGAGTCTGTGCTCCAGTCTCTCAGAGAACAGAGGGACCAGGTCAGAGACAGACTGGATCTCTGTAACGAGATAGTTCAACACTCAGAGGAGCAGGCGCTGCTCTGTGAGCGTCAGATCACAGCTGTGTTTGAGAGGATGCGGCGCCACCTACAGGAGGAGCAGGACAGAGCTGTGTCTGCTCTGAGAGAGGAGCAGAGGAGACAGGCCCAGACTATAAACCCACAGCTCCACAAACTCAGAGAGACACTGTCCTCTTTGAACAGCAACATCCAGGAGCTGGAGAAACAACTAAAGACCCACACCCACAGGCCTCTGAGCTCCAGCCCCGAGCCTCTGCCTCAGCTCCCCAAAGGACTGCTCCTGAACCAGGCCAAAGTCCTGGGGAACCTGGGCTACAGAGTCTGGACCAGCCTGAGGAGAGTGGTGCAGTTCAGTCCAGTCATTCTGGACCCAAACACAGCAAGAGGATGGCTCTATCTGTCTGAGGACCTCAGTGGGGCGACAAATGGAGACACTTATCAGCAGCTCCCAGACAATCCAGAGAGATTCAGTAATTACACCATGGTCCTGGGCTCAGAGGGCTTCAGCTCAGGGACACACCAGTGGGACGTGGAGGTGGGGGACCATCCAAGCTGGAACATCGGAGTCGCCAAAGAGTCGATCGACAGGAAAGGAGAGATATTTGCTTCACCTAAATATGGAATCTGGTGTTTATTCCACACAGATGGTAAATACGACAATGGCTGTGGTAAACCTGTGAAAGTGCAGAATCCTCCAGAGAAGATCAGGGTCAAACTGGACTTTAACAAAGGGAAAGTGTCCTTCTACGACACTGATCACATGACCCACCTGTACACGCACACAGGGAGGTTCACCGAGAAAATGTTTCCTTATTTTGGCATTGGACCAAGTAAAGAGTCTAAAACCAAAGAGGTCCGTGTGTGTCCGACCTCAGGCCCACAGTGAGGACCACAGGAGCTTTGGAGCAGGGCACTAGGACCCAGAGGAGCAGGACCTCACCCACGACTCAGGGATAGGTCTGCTTCAGTCGTCTGTGGAGGCTCCAGAATACAGCTTTATTTGATTAAACACATGTTTTTTCATATTGTGGCTGGGATATCGGCTTCCAAATATCGGTCGAGTCGATATCCTGGTTGGACATTTAAACTGATGTAATAAGACGATTTACAGGTCGTAGAAAGTCTCATCATGTCTGAACTTTTATTTACACAGATTTTCATTTAAATGTAAGTAACAGTTTCTTAATCTGTTTTAGTTTAGTTTTATTTTCCTTTTGTTTAAATTTAATGAAATGTGTTTAGTGTCATTGATGATGATGATGATGATGATGATGATGATGATGATGATGATGATTTGTGTTGTGAATGCATTTGACCAGAAGAGGGCGCCTGCGTTTGACCCGGTGTAGTCACATGTGAGGAGAGTTTTCACATTATGTTAAAGTGTTTGGAATAATCACTATTTGAGCAGATCATGGTGATAAAAGAGGAGCTAAATGTGTAGAAATGTATTTTGTATTTTATCTTTGACTTTAATAAACCAAGAAAAGACTTTGAGAGTTTTTCATGTTTGTCCTTTCAGTTTGGTGACTAAGCTCTACGCCTCAGCAGTGCTCGTCTCAATAAACATTTAGGTGAATTTATACACTGCAGCTGATGTCATCAACATTACCTGGAGGGTGAAGCTAACTGGAGGCACTGCTCTGTCTGAAGCTCTGACCTAAAACAAACAAATAAAAGAATTAAAAGAGGTTTAAAGTGAATCTGACAGAGTCATAGGCGAGTTTGTACAGCACGATTCACACATAAAGTCATTCAAAGGTCTGTACAGAATAAGAAAGACATTAAAATAAGACAAATGAAAATATAAATAATCACAAACAATCATCATAAAACCATTTCAGTCACACACAGCTAAACAGAACAGTTTTAGTCTGGATTTAAACATTGTCAAAGTCAAGGCCTGTGTGAGATCTTCAGGAAGAATGTTCCAGGTTTTAGCTGCAGAAAACTGAAACACTGATTCACCAGGTTTAGTCCAGGTTTAGTCCTGGTTTAGTCCTGGTTTAGCCCTGGTTTAGTCCCGGTTTAGCCCCGGTTCAGCCCTGTTTTAGTCCTGCTTTAGTCCTGGTTTAGTCCTGGTTCAGTCCTGGTTTAGCCCTGGTTTAGCCCTGGTTTAGTCCTGGTTTAGTCCTGGTTTAGTCCCGGTTTAGCCCCGGTTTAGTCCCGGTTTAGCCCCGGTTTAGCCCCGGTTCAGCCCTGTTTTAGTCCTGGTTTAGTCCTGGTTTAGTCCTGGTTCAGTCCTGGTTTAGTCCTGGTTCAGTCCTGGTTTAGCCCTGGTTTAGTCCCGGTTTAGTCCCGGTTTAGTCCCGGTTTAGTCTCGGTTTAGTCCCGGTTTAGACCCGGTTTAGTCCCGGTTTAGACCCGGTTTAGACCCGGTTTAGTCCCGGTTTAGTCCCGGTTTAGTCCCGGTTCAGTCCCGGTTCAGTCCCGGTTCAGTCCCGGTTCAGTCCCGGTTTAGTCCCGGTTTAGACCCGGTTTAGTCCCGGTTCAGTCCCGGTTCAGTCCCGGTTCAGTCCCGGTTTAGTCCCGGTTTAGTCCTGGTTTAGTCCTCCTCATGTGGGAGATGTTCTTTGGTGCTGGTCCATGGAGAGACTTGTTCACACTGAGCTGCTTTAAAGTCTCTGAGCCACAGGACACATGTGTGAAGTACTTCCTGGTTCTAGTCCTGACCCGAGCAGCAGTGTTCTGGATGTTCTGGATGTTCTGGATGTTCTGGATGTTCTGGATGTTCTGGATGTTCTGTTCTGTGGCTCGTTTGGAGAGTCCAGTGATCAGGACGTTACAGTCGTCTAATCTACTGGACACAAACGCAGGATAAGTCTCTGAGTCTGGGTTTGACAGTATACCTTTGATTTTTCACATGTTTTTAGATGTAAAAAGCTGCAGATGTTATTGATTTGATGTGGCTGTTAAAGTTCAAGTCTGAGTCCATTATTCCCTCTAGATTTCTTGCCTGATTTGAAGGTTTTAGAGAGAGAGACTGGAGGTGACACTTTCTCTATGTTTCTGTGACTTGAGTCTTGTCTGAGTTTATCTGGAGAAAGTTGTTTTTCCTCCACACACTGATCTGTTGATGCAGTGAATCCACTGGTCCATATTCAAGTAAAAAAAAAAAAAAAAAAAAAAAAAGTTTTATTTTGACGTGACCGGAAGCGCCCTGTTAATCCGTCCGTAGTTTTATTGTGAAACCCGGAAGTGCCCGTGTCCAGTCTCGTGCGCCTGACGGTTGTGTTTCCCGTGTTTCTCACTTCGAGGCGAACTCCTCACACGTTTGTTTTTATCCTTTTCCGGGTTTGGACGTGTTGTTTTATTTTTTCTACTGTTTGTGTTTTGTTCTTCGCTGATTTCCAGGATGGTGAAAGTGTCTTTTAACTCTGCTCTGGCTCAAAAAGACGCAAAGAAGGACGCGGAGAGTCTGATCCCGGAGGACGAGGACAAAGTGAGTGAAACAACCAGGAAAAAACATGGCCCGAGCGATAAAAAAAACGAGCTTTAAGCAGTGAAAACACACGGGATCTACGCGGATTTAATGCCGTTTTTAAGTTTACACTCGGTATTACACTTTTACCACGAGTTAAAGCTGGTTCTGCTCCACAAATGTGTTTATTTCCGCACTTTTACACGGTGTTTATGCTAATCCCAGGGCTAGTTTGCGTTTGATTACGGCTCTTAACGTTTCGGGCGTGTTTCAAACCACTTTTTTTTTTTTTTTTTTAACCTTTCAACACTTTAATGCGGCCGAACTGACGCGTAATAAACATCTGCGTTGCAAATTCGTCTGTTTTCAGTCGTTTTGCGCGGTTTTTTGATCAGATTTAACCTCATTACGGTGTTTATAAAGTGGCTCGCGCTTATCTGCGGGGCCGTGTCTCCATGGCAACGGGGTGAAAGGTCAAAGTTCACGTTAATATACAAGTTTAATGTCACTTTCTAATGCGTTTGGGTTTTTTTTGTTTTTGTTTTTTTTCCCCCCTTGGCGTTTGGACAAAGTGCGTCACTGTCGCGGAAGAGAAAACATGGAGGTGCGGAGCCGACACAGGAAGTCACATCCTCATCTCCACACGACCTGGTACAAAAACGCACACAACCAGGGGGAATTATCAGCTTTTGGGGTCGTTAGTGCGTTTGTAGGTGAGATTTCTGGAAGTTCTTAGTCGATTAAAGTCATGTTTTAGCCCTTACGTGTCAAACTCAAGGCCCCCGACCTAAATGTGGCCCCCCCATGTCATTTTATGTGGCCCGCAGCAAGATAAATTAAAAGATTTGACTGTCTTAAAGTGTCAGTTCATCAGGACGTACAGTTACGCAGCCGTGTTTTTACTTCTACGGAAATGTATAAGGAATAAATACAGAGACAGTTAATGAACGAGTTTTTAAAAAAGTAGTTTATTTACGTTACATGTGGCCCTTCGAGAATGACCCTGGCCCTCGGTGGAAATATGTTTGACGCCCCCGTTTTAGCCGAGCGGTTAGCCGGATAAAAAGGGGGCGTGGCGAAAGTGCTCCAAACTGTTACGTGTGTGTGTGTGTGTGTGTCTGACCCAAACTGCACTCACGAGACCGCACCTGCACGCAAAAAGTACTGTTTATGCAGGAAAAAGTACAAGGAACCAGTGTATTTATATAGAAACAGATTAAACTTCTGAATCGTGACGTAAAGACCATTAACTCCCAGCTCTTCCGCTCCCTCTGTCACTCCTCCGTTCTGCTGTTTCACATAGAAATCCTCATCATCTGAATAAATAAATAGTCGACGAGCGCACGTTTTGGTTGACTAAGACGCAACCGATTAATCGACGAAACAGCTAAAGGGCTACAGTTGTTAGGTTTGTGTAAAAATGAGTTCAATCGTCGTTTTTCCCGTTTATTCTGTCGTATAAATCTTTGTCTTTGGTGTTTACTCAGATTGTGTGAGTTTTTCAGATCAGTTCTTTCTATTCCTGTTAAAGAAGAGGAGGGTAGTTACATTTACTCAAGTAACTGTTGAAAGAAAATGTACTTCTCCAGCCGTATACTTTTACTCCTATTTGAGTCATATTTGTATTGAAGTAGCAGTACTCTTACTCGAGTAGTTGTGGTTCCTCTTCCCTCTGTGAGTCTAAAGTGACTGGAGTTTATGTCACGATATGAAATGATCTGAACTTTTGTGTTTCTGGCTCCTTCTGATTCAGTTTGGCTCATTTTTGTGTCTGTTTGAAAACAACACATTTTATTTCATGTTTTGTCTCATTTACCATAATGAAAGTGGCTCTTACTCGAGTACATTTCTACTCTACCACCGCTGATTATAAGTGAGTAGCTTTTTGGAATAACATTTTACTTCTTCTTCCATGGAATCATGAAGGTGACGTGCCACCTCCAGAAAGTTACACACTGTAGCTTTAACACAGAGATTGCTTAACATCATGATGACCTGTCAATCATTTGTAGCACTTCCTTAAACATTAAAGGCACATTTTTATTTCATTACAAAACATTAATTATAAAAATTACTGTGGTCACAATATGAAAATATCAAAGTTTATTTGATTCCTAAGGAAGAGACTCGATACTGATCCGATACCACAATGAAAATAAAAACTATCTTTATTTAGACGATAGAACGGGATTTTCAACAGTGAAAGGGAGAACTTTATTTTATATTCACATGTGGACTAAACAGGGACTAAACCAGGACTAAACTGGGACTAAACTGGGACTAAACTGGGACTAAACCGGGACTGAACCAGGACTGAACTGGGACTAAACCGGGACTAAACCGGGACTGAACCAGGACTGAACCAGGACTGAACCAGGACTGAACCAGGACTGAACCAGGACTGAACCAGGACTAAACCAGGATTTAACCAAGACTAAACCGGGACTAAACCGGGACTGAACAGGGACTAAACCGGGACTAAACCGGGACTGAACCAGGACTGAACCAGGACTGAACCAGGACTGAACCAGGACTGAACCAGGACTGAACCAGGACTAAACCAGGATTTAACCAAGACTAAACCGGGACTAAACCGGGACTGAACCAGGACTAAACCAGGACTAAACCAGGATTTAACCAAGACTAAACCGGGACTAAACCGGGACTGAACAGGGACTAAACCGGGACTAAACCGGGACTGAACCAGGACTGAACCAGGACTGAACCAGGACTGAACCAGGACTGAACCAGGACTGAACCAGGACTAAACCAGGATTTAACCAAGACTGAACCAGGACTAAACCAGAAAACAGACACGTCGGTATAAACAGATTCAGGAAACCTTCATTTCTGTCAATGTGACTTTTTTAGTATCGATTCCTGCTCAAATGAGTATCTAGTTTCGATACTAGTTTTATTATGGATTAGTGTCTGATGTTTGATACTTTTGTCGTATCAGATCCACAGTGTCCGGATGTGTTGATGTTCCAGACTGTTGCTTTAGGCCTCTGTTTGAGTGTGTTCTGCACAGAGGAGGTGCAGGAAGTGCCTTTCCCGGCTCAGATCCTCAAAAGTTCAAACAACATGAAGCTGATCGGCAGCTGTGGCTTTGCTGAGGGAGTGACTTAGCACAGAGAGCAAAGACAGGAGAGGCTGAAACCCCCTCTTTAATCCCCCATAGGACAAAACCAAAACTACAGCATTTTACTTGAGTTTTTATCATTTACTTTCTCGTGTGGGGGACGTGTGGGGGACGTGTGGGGGACGTGTGGGGGACGTGTGGGGGACGTGTGGGGGACGTGTGGGGGACTTCCTCATGTCTGCTGCATAAACAGGACGCTCTCTCTCTGAAAATACAATGGAACCAGAGAGAAAAGGGAAGGGACCAGCTTTGGTTTCACTTTAATGTCGACACTAAGTTTAGTCCTAATTTACTCCTGGCTCAGTCCTGGTTTAGTCCTGTTTTAGTCCTGGTTTCATCCTGGTTTAGACCTGGTTTAGTCCTGGTTCAGTCTTGGTTCAGTCCTGGTTTAGTCCTGGTTCAGTCCTGGTTTAGTCCTGGTTCAGTCCTGGTTCAGTCCTGGTTCAGTCCTGGTTTAGCCCTGGTTCAGTCCTGGTTTAGCCCTGGTTCAGTCCTGGTTCAGTCTTGGTTCAGTCCTGGTTTAGCCCTGGTTCAGTCCTGGTCTAGTCCCGGTTCTGGTTCAGTGTCTTGGTTGTTATCTTAGGCTGAAACAGGATCTTGGACATGGATCGGTTTTGGT
Source organism: Periophthalmus magnuspinnatus (assembly GCF_009829125.3). Taxonomy (NCBI): domain Eukaryota; kingdom Metazoa; phylum Chordata; class Actinopteri; order Gobiiformes; family Gobiidae; genus Periophthalmus; species Periophthalmus magnuspinnatus. Next base: position 1,095,099 of record NC_047146.1, read on the forward strand.
CTCCACAGAAACTGAAACAAGATCCGCTCTTGACCAGGACTCCGAACAAAAGCCCTTTAGTCCTGATCTAGTCCCGGTCTAGTCCCGGTCTAGTCCCGGTCTAGTCCCGGTCTAGCCCCGGTCTAGTCCCGGTCTAGTCCCGGTCTAGCCCCGGTCTAGTCCCGGTCTAGTCCCGGTCTAGTCCTTTCTCATTATTCTTCATGTGTTGTCACAAAATCAAAATGGCCGCCGTCATTGTCCCCAGTGCAGACGCGTGCCCAGGCCTCATGTTAAAGTTCTATCACTGTGTGAATCAGTACACACAACACAACAACATTCTCATTCTGACGAGGCTTTAGATCATTTCCAAAGCTGTGATGTTTTTGTTGTTCCATCTGGAGAGGCACCGACACGAGACGGCGTCGGGACATCAGCGCCGATACTGAGACGTTTGATGAATCGTATCGGTTCAGTCGATATCCTACTCCGATCTTATTCTTTTGAGAATTTAAAGGGCCTGGAGTTGTGTTTTGTTTCATTCACACATGTTAAACACACAGACCCACACTCTGTTCCACCTTGTGATGTCATCGTGTGGTGATCCAGGAAGTGCTTCAGTGTTTTTAAACTCCACACACCTTCACTAGAATCACTTGGATCGTCATTTTTCAATTTTTTTTTTTTTTAGTCATTTTGAGGTTGTTTTTTTTTTTTTTTTGAAGGCTTTTTTTACATTTATTTTTTGTTATTTTGAGTTCTTTTTATATTGAGTTTATATTTTAACTTTTTTTGTTATTTTGAGGGTGTTTTTTTTTTTTTTAGTTAGTTAGTTTGAGTTAATTTTTTATTTTTTTTCTTTCAGTTTATTTTTAGTTTTCTGTGTCCTCTCTGTCTCTGCTGCTTCAGACTCATTCTGGTCTTAAATGTTCGTATTATCCTGGGGTTTTTATTTCACTATTGTGTCTGTAAATCAAGATCTGAACATTAATAACAGACAAATCAGGTCCTTCTTTCCCCGAGGTCGCTCCTGTTAGCGTTAGCAACAGGTTTGATTGACAGCGTTGCTAAGGGAGGGGCGTTACCTTCAGCAGCCTCGCTCCTGATTGGATAAACAGTTACAGAACAGACCATTTGTTTAGCAGTTTGCTGATGCGTACATTGTGTCACCGTGGAAACTGCTGAACACTCCGCCACAGACAAACATGTAGAACCACGCTCACCCAGTCGGTCCGTCGGCCTGAGTGACACGAGGCGTTCTCTGAGCTGACACTGATCCGAATGAGCTCAGAGCGAACCGGAGACGCCAAACGACACCGTCACACCGGGAACACGAGAGCCGCCCGCTTTAAACTCACACTCTCCTCTATAAACCGCGTGAAAAGGTCCATGAAAAACACACACCAGGAGCTGAGGCGGCACCGTGGCCTTGCGTCTGTGATCCCCCCCATCAACCCAAACACGCGCAACCCACAACGGGTCAAAACCTCCAAGACAGTTCTGACCCAGACCAGCTCAAGGTCCGAACTAACGTGGCAAAATGAAAGTGCTGGAGACACTTTAAGACGACTCGCTTGGCTTTTCTCGTTTTGTAATTTAGGTGAAGTTTATCATTTTAGTTCCTGGTTGGACACGAGCAGCAGATGTGTGGACCGGGAAGGGGGCGTTACCTTCAACAGGCTCGCTCCTGATTGGCTCTTTGGTTGCTATGATACTCGCGGTCAGAATTACAAACATGGAAGTCGACTCCAAATCGTCCCTTTACCTGCCCTGGCCTCGTTTTGGAGCTGAAGCTGTGACGTCACACTCACTCAGTTCACTTTTTTACACAGTCTGGTCTCACAAGAACTTAAGAGAGGAAGAACTTTTTTTTTTTTTGTTTTTTTTTATGTAATTTGAATATTGTAGAATTAAAATAGTTGTTGTGGTTTAAATCCGCTCTTGGGTTTTTGCGTCAGTGGTGTAAATGAGTTTCAATATTATCGTTTATCGTCTGCATTTACTTAAAATGTGTTTCCGTGTCAAGCGAGAAATTGCAAGTAGATGTAGGTCAAGTTACACGGCAGGTCTGTGGAGAGGCGCATCTGCTCGGTTTTAAAAAGGTATTGTTCATGCCACCGAGCCAAGGAACAGCTAGAAAAACGTATACGAATCTGTCAAATGGACTTTAAAAAGAGGTGTTTTAGAAATCCTTGCGCTTTATGTTTGAAATACAGCACAAACAAACACACGTCACAAACGGCTCACACACCGGGATATTTGATTATTCCGGTTTTTGTCCTGGTAAACGTTCCGTGTGTTTGTTTTATCGTCGAGTCGCTCTCCGTCGAGTGTGTGCATATTTTCGTCTCTCTCGTGTCGCGGCTGCTCAGAGCTCAGAGTTACCGAACGCCGTCCCTTCGGCCTGTCCCGGCTTGTCCGAGACGAACCCGCGAGTTTGTTGTGAAACAGGAAAGTCACACCGCAAGACGCGTTTGATAACATCTGCACCGACGCCAAGATAGTCAACAGATTATGAAAGGTTTAAACGCTGACGAATCAGGAATCGGACTGTGCGAAGAAGCGACTGAGTGTGACGTCACCCGTGGCGTTCGGCTCCAAATGAAGCTCATGGAGGCCAAAGGGGGTATAGCGACGATTTGGAGCACAGGGAGGGGGCGCCGTTGAGTAGCACTGGACGAAATTAAAATTTTGTGCGGCGATTATCACGTCTGAAATAATTGCGATTAGTGTTTTATATCACGATAATGACTGAAGTTATTATGGATATGAATAATTATAACTTTAACAGAGAATATGACGCATGAGCAGGGCCGTCGACGGTCATTTAGGGGCCCGGGGCAATAAGCCTCACATGCCCCCCCCCCCGTAATACAAATTAATATGAAGAGGGTCAAATTCTGGGCCCCGGACAACACACTTCCCCCGTGGATGAGTGTTTTTTTTCTGCACATTCAGGTGATATAACGGCGATTATCTTTATCCCTCCCTCTCCCCCCTCTCCCCTTCTCCACCCCCCCCTCTCTCTCCCCCTCTCCCTCCTCCTCCCCCTCCCCCTCCCCCCCTCCCTCCTCCTCTCTTTCAGGATGCAGAGGCGGTGGTCTCTGTCAGACATCAGTCCAGAGCCTGGTGCTGGTGCATGTGTCTGGGCTTGGCGCTCATGCTCAGTGGAGTCGTGGTGGGAGGAGCCTATCTGTACCGCTATTACATCACCGGGGTAAATGTATGATCGCAGTAGTAGTCGTAGTAGTAGTAGTAGTAGTAGTTGTAGTAGTAGTAGTTGTAGTATTATGTAGAAAACAATCATGAAACTGTTTTATTTTCAGGAGGGTCAGGTGTTTTACTGTGGAGTGAACTACAGAGAGGAGGACTTCATGATGCTCGAGGACGAACAGGTACAACTGTGTGAGGAGGTGCTGAGGGGGTGAGGAGGTGCTGAGGGGGTGAGGAGGTGCTGAGGGGGTGAGGAGGTGCTGAGGGGGTGAGGAGGTGCTGAGGGGTGAGGAGGTGCTGAGGGGAGTGAGGAGGTGCTGAGTGGAGTGAGGAGGTGCTGAGTGGAGTGAGGAGGTGATGAGGGGAGTGAGGAGGTGCTGAGGGGAGTGAGGAGGTGCTGAGGGGAGTGAGGAGGTGCTGAGGGGAGTGAGGAGGTGCTGAGTGGGCAACGACTGCAGTGAGGAGATACTGAGTAGAGTGAGGAGGTGCTGATGGGGAATAAGGAGGTGCTGAGTGGAGTGAGGAGGTGCTGAGGGGAGTGAGGAGGTGCTGATGGGGAATGAGGAGGTGCTGAGTGGAGTGAGGAGGTGCTGAGTGGGCAACGACTGCAGTGAGGAGATACTGAGTAGAGTGAGGAGGTGCTGAGTGGAGTGAGGAGGTGCTGAGGGGAGTGAGGAGGTGCTGAGTGGAGTGAGGAGGTGCTGAGGGGAGTGAGGATGTGCTGAGGGGTCAAAAGGAGGTCAGCAGGTCAAAGGTCAAAGATGATTTAAATGTGTTGCTTTTTCTGTGCATGTAAACGCAGTGACTGATGTTCTGACCTTTCGTCTCTTTACTCCTCCTTTAGGTGGAGGTGGAGGTGGAGGCCCAGATCAGTCTGAAGCAGCTTCAGGAGAGGATCCAAGTGCTGGAGGAGGAGCAGGTGGAGCTCATCAACGTCCCAGTGCCTGAGTTTGACGACAGGGACCCGGCCGACATCGTGCACGACTTCCAGAGGGTCAGAAAACATCACACAGACTGAACCAGGACTGAACCAGGACTGAACCAGGACTGAACCAGGACTGAGACAGAGTGATAAACCCTCCGGTCTGTTCCTCAGATGCTGACTGCGTATCTGGACCTGAGTCTGAACAAGTGCTACGTTATTCCCCTGAACACCTCCATCGTGATGCCCCCCAGAGACCTGCTGGAGCTGCTCGTCAACGTCAAGGTAAAAACTGACCCTGTGACGTCATCCATGTTCCTACGGCCTAGACACACACGGGCCTAGACACACACACAGGCACAACGTGGACACACTCAGGGTTTACACCATAGCGCCCCCTACTGGTCCTTTGGAAACGAGGTTTAGACTTTAATCTGAGCTTCATTTTAACAGTTTGACCATAAAGGGCGACTGCTCCAACAGGTGAGCTGATTTGTGTTGTTAAACAAATACATTGCAGTCACAAGCTAGCATTAGCATTAATAATGGTTTACACTTGTAATGTGCTTTTTCAAAGCCTCTCAAAGCCTCTACACTTTAGTCATTATTCATTCATTTCCACACTTGGTGATGGTAAACTACTATTGTAGCCATAGCTGCCCTGGGGCAGACGGATGAAAGCGAGGCTCCTCCGACCACCACCTATCATTCACACACACCACTTTGATACTCGGCAATGTGGGTGAAGTGTCTTGCCTAAGGACACAACGACAGAACTTGGTCCAAGCGGGACTCGATCCTCCGACCTTCAGGTTGGGACCAACACTCTACACCACTGAGCCACTGCCGCCCCATTAGCATTAGCATTAGCATTAGCATTAGCATTAGCCAACAGTTTTTCAGTGAGTCATTCTCGTCTTTTTGTGTAAATCAAACTCAGGACCATGAGCTCAGACTGACCACAGGCTCCTGAACATCAGCTCTTTGAATCTATTTTTTTAATCTTATTAACCTTTTGGTGAGTGTTTCCTAATGTGTGTATTATGTCACCATGTGTGTGTGACTGTGTGTGTGTGACTGTGTGTGTCTGTGTGTGTGACTGTGTGTGTGTGTGACGGGGTGTGTCTGTGTGTGTGACGGGGTGTGTGTGTGTGTGGAAAAGCACAGTCTAAATTGTGCGTCAGGACGACAGATGAACCGTAGCTGTCGTGACTGCAACGTGTTTGTGTCGTGACTGCAACGTGTTTGTGTCGTGACTGCGGCGTGTTTGTGTCGTGACTGCGGCGTGTTTGTGTCGTGACTGCGGCGTGTTTGTGTCGTGACTGCGGCGTGTTTGTGTCGTGACTGCGGCGTGTTTGTGTCGTGACTGCGGCGTGTTTGTGTTGAAGCTGCTCGCCGTCTTAATTCAAAAGAATGACAGAAACGACCTCCCCCTCTTCCTCCCTCCTCTTCCTCCCTGTGCGCTCGTCAGGCCGGGACGTACCTGCCCCAGTCGTACCTGGTGCACGAGGAGATGGTGGTGACGGAACGCATCGAGAACGTGAACCAGCTCGGCTTCTTCATCTTTAACCTGTGCCGTGGCAAAGAGACGTTCAGACTGCAGCGTCGAGACAGGATCCCGGGTAACACTGACGCTTCACTCACGTCTACACCACCGGCACAAAAGTCTCAAGTGTTTTACTCCAAAACCACAACTTTTCACACTCTTTCTTTTCGTTTCCAGGGATACAAAAGCGTGAGGCCCTGAACTGCCGCAAGATCCGCCATTTTGAGAACATTTTCGTGATGGAGACGATGATCTGTGAGGATTAAATCGGACGTCTCTCTACACTGCAAAAAAAAAAAAAAGAATATCTACCTGCAAAAGCATGACATGAATTCATAAGAGTTTTTATTTAACACGTTCTGTTTCTTTACACTTTCATGACCAGGCTGCACTTCACTACAGACATATCCCTGTAAGAAGATGGAAAAAAGCTTTGTAACTGGGACGAAACTCATAACCACAACACGAGTCAACCATCTTCATACCACAGCGCGTCATCCTCTCTGCTAATTCCTGTCCAATTGTGTTTCAATCAGGTTTTTGCAGGATCAGCTAACACCTTAAAAACTACATAAATAAAATGGCTTCAGCAGAGACGCTTCTGTGTTTAGAAAGAGACATGTTTCTGTCTCAATGCTAACGCTAATGCTAAACTCCACAAACCGCAGTGTTCTCATAGACTGTTTATGTAAATGGACGTAGCTAATCCGCTAACCGCCGCGAAGTGACCGTCCCCGCTAAACCAGCGCTGTGCTCACTCAGTCCACTACTTCACACAGTCTGTGAGTATTTACGTATACAAATAATTCTGTCGTCTTTATTTTGATTCATTATTATTTTAACAGGTTGTTTATTTGATATTTTATGGTTTTAATAAAAGTTATCTTACGTTTTGAGACACAGAGCCAATGATCTTTACTTTGGCTGTATGTCTTTATATTTCTCTTAACATGATTAAAAATTAAGCTCCACCAAATTACAGAAATTGAAAAGTGCAAAACTTTAACCTGAAATGAGATGAAATGTGCTGGAAAAAATATGAAACGGGTAAAAAAAAAAGTTGGATGATGAAATAAATAAACCAAGTTAAACGTTCCCAAATGAAAGGCCCTGAATCTGATGTTTTTATCGTGAGTTTGAGCAAAGAGTCAGGAAACAGACAGAAAAGCCCTTATAAACTCATCATGGTGAGTCATTAGGACGCTCTGAATGCATAAGATCAGTGAGGAGGAACTTTGGACCACAGACTGTTTAAAATGAACTCGTTTTTTGTTTTTTTTATGCTTTTAAGTAAAAATCAAGTGCAGAGCCTTAAAGATTTCTGTTCTGAATTCAGTAAGTCATTTGAAGTCGTCTAGATATTCATGTTTTGCAGTGTGAAAAGACGAGATACCTGATGTGTTTGGAGAAGAGGAGCAGGAGGAGAGTGTGTGTTTCACTTTTACAGTTTGATTTCTGGAGATTATAGTGTCTGGACTTGAGCTTAGCCGTTTCACAAAGACACTTAGTGCTAAATAATATCACTCAAATATTTACAAGAAGCTTTTTTGAATTGTGTTGAGAACATAAGACTTTATATAAATGGACATAGCTAAGGCCACCGCCGCGCTCCAAACAGGAAGTGATCATGTGCACTTCCTGCTCCATTGACTCTGGCTCCAATTCACTTTCTGTGTATAAACAGCGCCCCCTCTGTCCTCTCTCTGTCTCTGCTGCTTCAGACTCATTCTGGTCTTAAATGTTCGTATTAACCCTCTACACGATCCTGGGGTTTTTATTTCACTATTGTGTCTGTAAATCAAGATCTGAACATTAATAACAGACAAATCAGGTCCTTCTGTCCCCGAGGTCGCTCCTGTTAGCGTTAGCAACAGGTTTGATTGACAGCGTCGCTAAACTCAAAAAATCAGACCTGTTTAGTCCTGTTTAGTCCTGGTTCAGTCCTGGTTCAGTCCTGGTTCAGTCCTGGTTCAGTCCTGGTTTAGTCCTGGTTTAGTCCTGGTTTAGACCTGGTTTAGTCCTGGTTCAGTCCTGGTTCAGTCCTGGTTCAGTCCTGGTTTAGACCTGGTTTAGTCCTGGTTCAGTCCTGGTTCAGTCCTGGTTTAGTCCTGGTTTAGACCTGGTTTAGACCTGGTTTAGTCCTGGTTTAGTCCTGGTTCAGACCTGGTTTAGTCCTGGTTTAGTCCTGGTTTAGTCCTGGTTTAATCCTGGTTCAGACCTGGTTTAGTCCTGGTTTAGTCCTGGTTTAGTCCTGGTTTAGTCCTGGTTTAGTCCTGGTTTAATCCTGGTTTAGTCCTGGTTTAATCCTGGTTTAATCCTGGTTTAGTCCTGGTTTAGACCTGGTTTAGTCCTGGTTTAGTCCTGGTTTAGTCCTGGTTTAGTCCTGGTTTAGTCCTGGTTTAGTTCTGGTTCAGTCCTGGTTCAGTCCTGGTTCAGTCCTGGTTCAGTCCTGGTTTAGTCCTGGTTTAGTCCTGGTTTAGTCCTGGTTTAGTCCTGGTTTAGTCCTGGTTTAGTCCTGGTTTAGACCTGGTTTAGACCTGGTTTAGTCCTGGTTTAGTCCTGGTTTAATCCTGGTTTAATCCTGGTTTAGTCCTGGTTTAGACCTGGTTTAGTCCTGGTTTAGTCCTGGTTTAGTCCTGGTTTAGTCCTGGTTTAGTCCTGGTTTAGTCCTGGTTTAGTTCTGGTTCAGTCCTGGTTCAGTCCTGGTTTAGTCCTGGTTCAGTCCTGGTTTAGTCCTGGTTTAGTCCTGGTTTAGTCCTGGTTTAGTCCTGGTTTAGTCCTGGTTTAGTCCTGGTTTAGACCTGGTTTAGACCTGGTTTAGTCCTGGTTTAGTCCTGGTTTAGTTCTGGTTCAGTCCTGGTTTAGTCCTGGTTTAGTCCTGGTTCAGTCCTGGTTTAGTCCTGGTTTAGTCCTGGTTTAGTCCTGGTTTAGTCCTGGTTTAGACCTGGTTTAGTCCTGGTTTAGTCCTGGTTTAGTCCTGGTTCAGTCCTGGTTTAGTCCTGGTTTAGTCCTGGTTTAGTCCTGGTTTAGACCTGGTTTAGTCCTGGTTTAGTCCTGGTTTAGTCCTGTGTCGACTCTCTTGTCTGTATACATCCGTCTATTTGCCGTAAACTTAATCTCATAAAGACACAGATGTATTTTTTTTCTACAAACATTAAACTTTGGGACTTTCTCGTCTGCTGGAGCTTCTCACACTGCACCACTTTCTACGTCTGAAAAACACTTCATTTAACAGTTTTATATTTGAGTAGACTGGTGTTTGAGGGTTTGTGTGAATTGTGTTTTGAATGTGTGTTTTTGAATCATTTTCTGTGTAACTCATTTGTGTGTATAATCTCTTTAAAATATGTCCACATCTACTCAATAAAGAGGAAAACTTCTACACACTTTTTCTCACGCTGAATATTCTGGAGGGAAACAGTGGGCGGACATTTTAAATCAGTCCTGTTGAGCTTGTGTCTCTATGGTTCTCATCTCTGTGGCTCATTTTGTTGTAATTTACACATTTTAAATCACATTATTCATCTAAACTAAACGTCATCACAACAAAGCGCCTCATGCTGTAGCGCCCCCTATGGACAGATGCACATCACACTAGAGCAGCACATTTAAGAAAAACTACCAAAATGAGGACGGCGGCGTACGAAATAAAATAAAATCAAATAAAATAAAAAATAAATAAAATCAACAGTGTCACTTTGTGTGGAAAACAAGAAACTACGGCAACAATGGAGGATCATTTTACTTTTGACGACAAATAGACTGTGATACTGATGTGGCAGGACTTTGACCACCTGTAGTAGTAGTAGGAGTAGTAGTAGTAGTAGTAGTAGTAGTAGTAGTAGTAGTAGTAGTAGTAGTAGTAGTAGTACCAGTACCAGTAGTAGCATTACTAGTAGAACTACAACTACAACTGGAGCGACTGAAGAAGCGTCCATGTCCACACCTCAGAGTTTAAAATGAATAATCCAGTGAGTTTGTGTCAGATCCAGTTTGACATAAACTTGATTATTTTTAGTCCATAAAAACTTGAGCCAGAACTGATCAGTATTTATGAAACAAATCAACTTTTATCACAGTTTCGCTCACTGCTCTGTTAAATTTATGATGATTATGTTTTAATTTCTTTGTATTGTGACTTTAAAGTGTCATAACTCGGCTCCAAGAGGTGACGGAAAAGACACAAAACCAGGTATTGAATTAAATAAGTTGCTTATTACACCTTTTATTTGTTTGTTTTAGGTCAGAGCTTCAGACAGAGCAGTGCCTCCAGTTAGCTTCACCCTCCAGGTAATGTTGATGACATCAGCTGCAGTGTATAAATTCACCTAAATGTTTATTGAGACGAGCACTGCTGAGGCGTAGAGCTTAGTCACCAAACTGAAAGGACAAACATGAAAAACTCTCAAAGTCTTTTCTTGGTTTATTAAAGTCAAAGATAAAATACAAAATACATTTCTACACATTTAGCTCCTCTTTTATCACCATGATCTGCTCAAATAGTGATTATTCCAAACACTTTAACATAATGTGAAAACTCTCCTCACATGTGACTACACCGGGTCAAACGCAGGCGCCCTCTTCTGGTCAAATGCATTCACAACACAAATCATCATCATCATCATCATCATCATCATCATCATCATCATCATCATCATCATCATCATCATCAATGACACTAAACACATTTCATTAAATTTAAACAAAAGGAAAATAAAACTAAACTAAAACAGATTAAGAAACTGTTACTTACATTTAAATGAAAATCTGTGTAAATAAAAGTTCAGACATGATGAGACTTTCTACGACCTGTAAATCGTCTTATTACATCAGTTTAAATGTCCAACCAGGATATCGACTCGACCGATATTTGGAAGCCGATATCCCAGCCACAATATGAAAAAACATGTGTTTAATCAAATAAAGCTGTATTCTGGAGCCTCCACAGACGACTGAAGCAGACCTATCCCTGAGTCGTGGGTGAGGTCCTGCTCCTCTGGGTCCTAGTGCCCTGCTCCAAAGCTCCTGTGGTCCTCACTGTGGGCCTGAGGTCGGACACACACGGACCTCTTTGGTTTTAGACTCTTTACTTGGTCCAATGCCAAAATAAGGAAACATTTTCTCGGTGAACCTCCCTGTGTGCGTGTACAGGTGGGTCATGTGATCAGTGTCGTAGAAGGACACTTTCCCTTTGTTAAAGTCCAGTTTGACCCTGATCTTCTCTGGAGGATTCTGCACTTTCACAGGTTTACCACAGCCATTGTCGTATTTACCATCTGTGTGGAATAAACACCAGATTCCATATTTAGGTGAAGCAAATATCTCTCCTTTCCTGTCGATCGACTCTTTGGCGACTCCGATGTTCCAGCTTGGATGGTCCCCCACCTCCACGTCCCACTGGTGTGTCCCTGAGCTGAAGCCCTCTGAGCCCAGGACCATGGTGTAATTACTGAATCTCTCTGGATTGTCTGGGAGCTGCTGATAAGTGTCTCCATTTGTCGCCCCACTGAGGTCCTCAGACAGATAGAGCCATCCTCTTGCTGTGTTTGGGTCCAGAATGACTGGACTGAACTGCACCACTCTCCTCAGGCTGGTCCAGACTCTGTAGCCCAGGTTCCCCAGGACTTTGGCCTGGTTCAGGAGCAGTCCTTTGGGGAGCTGAGGCAGAGGCTCGGGGCTGGAGCTCAGAGGCCTGTGGGTGTGGGTCTTTAGTTGTTTCTCCAGCTCCTGGATGTTGCTGTTCAAAGAGGACAGTGTCTCTCTGAGTTTGTGGAGCTGTGGGTTTATAGTCTGGGCCTGTCTCCTCTGCTCCTCTCTCAGAGCAGACACAGCTCTGTCCTGCTCCTCCTGTAGGTGGCGCCGCATCCTCTCAAACACAGCTGTGATCTGACGCTCACAGAGCAGCGCCTGCTCCTCTGAGTGTTGAACTATCTCGTTACAGAGATCCAGTCTGGCTCTGACCTGGTCCCTCTGTTCTCTGAGAGACTGGAGCACAGACTCTGAGGCCTGGACTTTTACCTCCCCCTCCTCTCCTCCCTCCTCCCTCTTCTCCTCTTTCCTCTCGTGCGTTTCTACAGAGGTCTGTTGTTCTGTTGTTTTGGAGAGTTGTAGCTTCTGCCTCAGTGAGTCACTCAGTTCTTTCAAAGCAAAGTTCACTCCTGGATCACTTTTAGAAGACTTCCTCCTGCACACAGGGCAGTTCTTCTCTTTCTCCTGGGCCCAGGTCTTCTGGAGGCAGGTCCTGCAGAAGCTGTGGTGACAGCCCAGAGACACAGGCTCAGTGAAGGTGTCCAGACAAATGGAACAGGTCAGGAAGTGTGTGACCTCTGCCTCCGCCATCTTACACAGACCCTCTGAGGACTAAGTCTAAACAGATCCTTATGTCGACGTGTTTTACTCTGGTTTAATCTGAACCTCCTATTAGACCTGACACACCTTTGGTCATGTGACTGACGCGGCCAATGGCGTCGCTCAGAGCAGGTTTGTGTCAAAGTCCAGAGGAATGTTGTTCTGTTCCAGAGAACCCTCAGCCCACAGTCACACTAAATGACTTTATTATGATGATTAGACCCACAGTGGCCTTTCACATGTTTATTCCAGAGTCTCTGACCTTTGACCCTTGTTTGGTAAATGAATGATGTCAAATTTGATGTATTCTGATTGTGAAAAGCTCCACAAACATATAAACAAAAACAGTTCTCCAGAGATGAGCCTGAACATCCAGAACTGTGGCGTCTAAACGGATTTACACAGAACCTTAAAGGCCCATATTACACTGTTTTACATCTATGTTCAGACTCAGCTTCACTCCGTCGTTTTGTGCTTGTGGAGCCGTGCGCTCTGGGTTTTACACATGGATTATACTGTGTCTAATGTCTGTGGCCACTGTCCTGTTTCTGTGTCCAGATGGTCACAGTTTAGTCTCATACACAGAGCTGAAGCTGCTTTCAGTCCCTGATCTTGAATCTTTATGTGGAATCGACACCACAGACTCTGTGTCCACCTGGATCTGTGGATGTTCAACTGTGCAAACATGAGCCGCCACTGAGAAGAGCTGCACGAGCCCCAAACGAGTGTGAATATGTGCAAACAAGTGTGAATATGTGCAAACAAGCCCCAAACAAGTGTGAATATGTGCAAACAATCAGAATCAGAATCAGAATCAGAAGACTTTTATTGCCATAGTCTGTGAACACAGTTCACAAACTAGGAACTTGATACGGTGAAAAAGTGCAACATAAACACACTGAATAAATACAAATACAAATAAGACCATGCACAAAGTTAAAAAGATATGCTTAAAAAAAAATCAAATGAAATACTTAAAGGGAGAAAATATGTACAATAGCAGCATCAGAACAACAGTGCAAAGTGGCTTATTAAAGTGACCGGTGTTATAAAGTGTCCAGTTTAGTGCAGATATTATAGAGTGTTCATGAGACAAACTGCAGAGGGGAAGAAACTGTTCTTATGGTGAGAGGTTCTGGTCCCAATGGACCGTAGCCTCCTGCCAGAGGGAAGTGGCTCAAATAGTCCATGTCCAGGGTGAGAGGTGTCAGCTGCTATACGGCCTGCTCCCCCCGAGTCCTGGAGACGTACAGGTCCTGTATAGATGGAAGGCTGCAGCCAATCACCTTCTCAGCAGAGGCACAATGCGCTGCAGTCTCTGTCTGTCCCTGGCAGTGGCCCCAGCGAACCACACAGTGATGGAGGAGGTGAGGATGGACTCAATGATGGCCGTGTAAAACTGCACCATCATCTGGACCGGCAGCTTGCGTTTCCTCAGCTGCCGCAGGTGGAACATCCTCTGCTGGGCTTTCTTGATGAGGGAGCTGATGGTCGGCTCCCACTTGAGATCCTGGGTGATGCAGGTGCCCAGGAAGAGGAAAGAGTCCACAGTGGTGATGGGGGAGTCCGTCAGGGTGAGGGGAGGCAGGGGGGCTGTGACTTTCCTGAAGTCCACGATCATCTCCACTGTCTTCTGGGCGTTGAGCTCCAGGTTGTTGCTGCTGCACCAGGACACCAGCCGGTCCACCTCCCTCCTGTAGGCAGACTCATCGCTGTCCAAGATGAGTCCGATGAGGGTGGTGTCATCCGCAAACTTAACCAGTTTGACGGAGTCGTGGCTGGAGGTGCAGCAGTTGGTGTACAGGGAGAAGAGCAGGGGAGAAAGTACACAGCCCTGTGGAGATCCTGTGCTGATAGTCCGAGTGTCCGAGACATTCTTCCCCAGCCGCACGCGCTGTCTCCTGTCTGTCAGGAAGTCAGTGATCCACCTGCAGGTGGAGTCAGGCACGTTGAGCTGAGCGAGCTTGTCCTGGAGCAGAGCAGGGAGGATGGTGTTGAATGCAGAGCTGAAGTCCACAAACAGGATCCTGGCGTAGGTTCCCGGGGAGTCCAGATGCTGGAGGATGAAGTGAAGGGCCAGGTTAATGGCGTCGTCCACAGACCGATTGGCTCTGTAGACAAACTGCAGAGGGTCCAGGAGGGGGGAGGTGAAGGACTTGAGGTGGTGCAGGACCAGGCGCTCAAATGACTTCATGACTACAGACGTCAGCGCCACAGGTCTGTAGTCATTAAGTCCAGTGATCCTGGGCTTCTTGGGGACGGGGACAATGGTGGACAGCTTGAAGCAGGCTGGGACGTGACATGACTCCAGGGAGGTGTTAAAAATGTCCGTGAAGACAGGAGCCAGTTCCTCAGCACAGTGTCTAAGGGTGGAAGGAGAGACACCGTCTGGGCCCGCGGCCTTACGGGGATTCTGCTTCCTGAAAAGCTTAGTCACGTCCTGCTCCACAACTGTGAGGGCAGTGGGGGAGGAGGGGGGGTCCGAGGTGGGTTTGGAGGTAATGTCCGTGATGGTGGGGGAGGAGGGGGAGGGGTGTGAAACTTCAAACCTCGCATAAAAGCTGTTTAACTTTTCTTCAAGTTGTTTGTTGTCCATGGCGGGAGGGGCTTTGGGCCTGTAGTTGGTGATTTGCCTAAGCCCTCTCCAGACAGAAGCAGAGTCGTTGGTGGAGAATTGCTGCTCCAGACGTGTATTGTATTTCGCTTTAGCCTTTTCCACCTCTTTGCTAAACACATACTTGCAACGCCTGTAGCCCTCACGATCTCCTGCCCTGAAAGCCATCTCCTTTTCCCTCCTCAAATGTCTAAGTCTGGGTGTGAACCAGGGTTTGTCGTTGTTAAAAGTCGCCCTGGTGCATGATGGAACGATGCTGTCCTCACAGAACTGAATGTATGACGTCACAGTGTCTGTGTCCTCATCCAAACTGTCTGTGGCCTTGAACACATCCCAGTCTGTAGTGTCCAAACACGTGTGAAGCTCCTCCACAGCCTCACTGCTCCACTTCTTAGAAGTCCTCACAGCAGGTTTGGAGAGTTTCAGCCGTTGTTTGTAAGCAGGGATGAGGTGGACCATGACGTGATCAGAGAATCCCAGAGCAGCGCGAGGCACGGCTCTGTAGGCTCTGTAGGCTCCACTGACCGTTGTGTAACAGTGATCCAGCGTCTACTGCTCTCTCGTCGGGCAATTAATAAACTGTTTATATTTGGGTAGTTCCTGGCTCAGATTTCCCTTATTAAAATCCCCCAGGATGATCAGTAAAGAGTCCGGGAAGGTTCGCTCCACATCCAGAATCTGCTCCGCGAGCACGCGCTGGGCCTCGTGCGTGTCCGCGCACGGAGGGATGTAAACAGCGGCCAGAATGAATGAAGTGAACTCACGTGGAGAATAGAAAGGCCTACAGTTAATGAAAAGATATTCCACGGCGGGAGAGCAGCAAGTGTGAATATGTGCAAAGATGTGTAAACAAGTGTGAATAAACAAGTGTGAACGAGTGTGGATATGTGCAAACAAGACCCAAAAGTGCAAATATGTAGAAAGCTCAAAGTCAAGGGAATAGATTTGGTGAAATTTGGTGTACTTCACACATGTGTCCTGTGGCTCCTGTGGCTCCTGTGGCTCCTGTGGCTCCTGTGGCTCCTGTGGCTCCTGTGGCTCCTGTGGCTCAGGTCTGTGGCTCCTGTGGCTCAGAGACTTTAAAGCAGCTCAGTGTGAACAAGTCTCTCCATGGACCAGCACCAAAGAGCATCTCCCACATGAGCCACATACCAATACTCATTTAACAGACATTTTGCAGCCGAATCATGATTAAGCCCTGCCAATCGAGCCCAATACTGAAGACCCAGTTTTTGAGGACTTCAGGGACCGGCCTCCTGCAGGTCCCAGAGTCAGGACTAAACATGAGGAATCAGTGTTTCAGTTTTATGCAGCTAAAACCTGGAACAGTCTTCCTGAAGATGTGAGACAGACTCGACTTTGACAATGTTTAAATCCAGACTCAGACGGTTCTGTTTATCTGTGCAGACAACTGAAAGGTTTTTATGACTAAAAGGTTTTTGTTCTGCACTTTTCTGTTTTAATGATAATTTTATGATTATTTGTTTATGTTTTGATTTGTGTGATTTTAACGTGTATATATATATATATATATATATATATATATATATATATATATATATATATATATATATATATATATATATATATATATATATATATATATATATATATATATATATATAAATAAAACTCACCGTGAGAGTGGAGCAAACCAGCGGTCTCCTCACTCCAGTTCAAGTCCCACCTGATAAACTCAACATTTCCCTCCACAGAAAATACCCGGGGAAGGGCCAAAGAAGAGGAACAGAGATCGACAAAGGAACAGGCCTGTGTTTTGTTTCATTCTCACATGTTTAACTCTCAAACCTGCAGATTTAGGCCGAGTTCTTCTCTCAAACTGAAAACGCTCTGTTCCACCTTGTGATGTCATCATGTGGCGATACAGGAAGTGCTCCACTGTGTTTTTAAACTCCACACACCTTCATTTATAGAATCATTTGGATCATTTCAGTCCTGGGATTGTCACTCTCTACTGAGATAAAATTAAAAGGTGCTGTTGGAAACTACCACTTGATGACATCACGAGGTGGAACAGAGCATTTTGAGTTTTGGAGATATTACAGACTAATAATAAAGTGTCACTCAAACATGTGTGAATGAAACAAAACACAACTCCAGGTCTGTTTTTGAGGAGAGAAAAGCATTATAACATGACTTAAAACTCTGTGTAATGTAAGACCTTTAACTATGACATTAGAGCCGCCATATTGTGAATTTCTCCACTGTGAGATTAATAAGGTTCTTTCTTACATAATTATGAAAAGTGCCTGTATTAATTATTAATTAATTTATATAATATTAATTTAACCTAGTACAAAACGGTAAAATTAATATTATAAATTTTGAACTTTTGTGCTTTTTTATGCCTTACAAAAGCTGTAATCCCCATATTATGTTGTTGTTATATATTATTTATATATAGCAACCTGCTCAACTGAAAAAGAAAAATGTATCTTTTTTATTTGTTGGGACTATTAATAAAAAAAAAAAAAAAAAAAAAAAAAAAAAAAATCTCCACTTCCTGTCATGCGCAGTAACCTCATCTCAAACATGGCGACGGAGAAATCAACAAATTATATATTATAATTTTTATGTTTTTATTTATAGAAACCTGCTCAACTTGAAAAGACAAATGTATATTTTTATTTACAAAAAAAAAAAAAAAAAAAAAGCTCTCGTCATCTCCACTTCCTGTCATGCGCAGAAGCCTCATCCTACAACATGGCGACGGCGGCGGAGAAATCAACAAAAGAGCGACTCGTGTCTGTTTTGGACGATCTGGAGGTTTTATCGCGGTAAAAAAACATCTCTACTTTTACTATCCACATGATTAAACATATTCCCTTACGTTTGTGCCTCTGTTTGCACGTTCTTGAGTTTTTAATGCACTTTAGTGACTTGTGTAAAACCTCGGCTCCACACGCCTCCTGTTCATTGATTCACTTGTTTGTACTTTATAAATGTTTACAGACTATTTTTTTGTTTGTTTGTTTTTTTAGGGAGTTGATCGAGATGTTGGCCTTGTCCCGAACCCAGAAACTGCCACAACCAGGAGAGGATGTGCAGGTAAAAAGGACTAACTGTTACATCATTGTCCAAAGTGTTAAATTAAACTAAAATAAACTTCAAAACATAAAACAGAGCACAAACAAGCAAAATGGTAGTTCTTTTGTCAGAGTTATACATTCCAAAGAGTTCTGTCATAATTACTGTATTAACTTCTCGTTCAATATATGATGGATGGAACTATTTTTTGGGGTCAGTGTTTATCCTGTGTATGTGTTTTCTTTGCACAACTGGGATTTTTTGGCTCTATGATTGAATTTAAGATGTAAAAGTTTGAATTAATAATGTCCACGACTCATTACAGATGCAAATTAACGACTAAAGTGTTTCATTCTGATGTTTATTTATTACAGCTCATGATTTTTTTACCAACATTGTAGATTTATGATAGGTTTTGTGGTTTGAAATCTGCTCTGGGATTGATGTGTCAGTGGCTTAAATGAGTTTCAGTATAAACGTTTATTGTTTATATTTACTCCAGATCGGAATTCCAAATATAGAACTTGGCTCCAGATTAGCCGCTGTAACTGCTAGCCTCGATGAGCTTCAGCTTCAACCGCTAAAACTTCAGATCAGTGGAGAAACACTCGACAAACTGAGCCGCTGTTTTCTGTGTTTCAGATTTTGGAGGTGCTGGTTCAGAGGGACCGGGAGTTTCAGGAGCTGATGGCTGTGGCTCAGTCTCAGGGAAAACTTCACGAGGAAATGCAGCGTCTGGAGAAGGAGGTGGAGAAGAGAGACAGCGACATCCAACAGCTGCAGAAACAACTGAAGGAGGCCGAGCACATCCTGGTGCGTCAGTGTGCGGTTCTTTTAAAGAGCTCACGCTTCTCTACGCTCTGATCTGTGTTCTAACGTTGTTTCCTCGTCACAAACAGACCTGGAGTTGTGTGTTTTTGTTTCATTCTCACATGTTTAACACACAGACAAACCTGCAGATTTAGACTGAGCTCTTCTCTCAAACTGAAAACACTCTGTTCCACCTTGTGATGTCATCGTGTGGCGATACAGGAAGTGCTCCGCTGTGTTTTTAAACTCCACACACCTTCATTTATAGAATCATTTGGATCATTTCAGCTCTGGAATTGAAGATTTCTACTGAACTAAAGGTAAAAAGGAGGAGGAGTTAACTTGAAAACTACCACTTGATGACATCACGAGGTGGAACAGAGCATTTTGAGCTTTGGAGATGAAACAGACTAATAATAAAGTGTGACTCAAACATGTGTGAATGAAACAAAACACCACTCCAGGTCTGTTTTTGAGGAGTAAACGGCGTTAGAACATGGATTAAACCTCTCAGGAGTCAGTACATTCTGTGTAGAGCTGTCATGTGTCACTCTTATGGTTCTAGATCCAAAATGATAATTACATAAACAATAATAGTACTGAAGGCTCAGATGCATAAATGAGGTGTCGGACACATCTGTGAAAAAAATGACCCGCTCCCACAGGTCAGAAGTCGACCTGCGCACCTCTACCGCACACTCAGGGTTGTACGATGAACTGTGTACAGACACTGAAGCAGAAGGGAACACTGGAATATTTATGTTAACTGTCAAACATTTACACACCACAAATACCAAAACAACCCAGAAGGTGGCGGTGTACTGAAAGCAGAGCGCTGAACACGGGGGAGCTCCTGTGGGAGAGGCAGGAGGAAGGAGGAGGAGCCGGAGGAAGTGTGGGGAGAGTCCTGCTGCCTCCGTGGACATGTTGTGCTTTTCATGACACTCAAATACTTCCCACAGACCAAGACAAAAAAACAAAAAAGTAAAAGTTTTAGAGCACTTCTACCACCTGAGCCACTGTCGCCCCCTGGTGGTTTGACAAAGGATGTTCTGTTCTTTAGGTTTTCGTTTCAGGAGTCATTACGTTGTTTTTGTGTCTTCAGGCGACTGCGGTTTACCAGGCCAAAGAGAAGCTCAAGTCCATTGATAAAGCCAGAAAAGGTTTGCCTCTGAATGTGATCTGCTGACCTTTAACCTTTGACCTTCACACACATTTTATAACCCTCGTATGTGTGTTTACCCGCAGGAAGTGTCTTGTCAGAGGAGCTGATTAAATACGCTCACAGAATCAGCGCCAGTAACGCAGTGTGTGCTCCGCTCAACTGGGTCCCAGGTCAGAAATAACGTTTGTTCATATTTAAAGCCACAAGAGTCATTTTTGTGTCATACAGAAGCTTTAAAGTCTCGTTATGATGCTGTTCCCTCACTTCATTTGACCTTACAATGAGCTGGTGTTTTATAATTGAGCAGGTAAAATGAGAGAATGAGTAAATGTAGTTATTAGTTATGAAGTTAAAACTAGGTTTAACATTCAGTTTCAAGGTTGAGTCTCCATTCTGTTTTATATATTTATTTGATTTGTTTATATATGTATAGTTTTTTCCCCTTTCCCTTCTTTTCTTTCCTTCTTCCCTTTTCCTTCCTCCTCCCTTCCCCTCTCCTCCCTCCTCTCTCCCCTCTTTTCTCACACTTGCACACTTCCTGTCTAATCCCAAATTTCTTTCTGTTATATTCTGTTACATCTTTCCCATTTACAAGATTTCATCATATGTTGTTTTAAACTGTCCATCGCTATGGCAACGTTCCTAATTAAAATAAGGAAATCTAATATTTTTGTTTAACATCCTCAGCCAGTGTTTTATCACTAATCCATAAAGTAGGAGTAGTTTTCCACGCTGAAGAGTTAAAATGATGCTTTTTCTGTCCTTTTAATCAGGCGGTCAACCCAAACGAAACACTGACCAGTGCTGGAGGTTTAAAAAGTGCAAATATATCAGTGTCTCTATTTAAAGACAAACTGAGCTTGAGTCTTATTTATAGTTTTAATCTGACACCCGTGGATCTTTGTTATGATTTGCACATTTTAAATCACAGTATTCATGCAAACAACTCAATAAAAGAAAACTGTGGTGTCCAATTGGAGCTGACGTCGCCGTAAACGTCATCACGACAAAGCGCCGCGTGCTGTTAGCGCCCCCTATGGACAGACGCACGTCACACTAGAGCAGAGCATTTTTTAATCATTTGTACCAAAATGACGACGTGACGCTGCAAAATCCTACGAGTATCAACGATTAAGAAAATAAAACTGGAGAAGGAAGAGCGGACGTCGCAGTGGGCGTGTCACAGTGGGCGTGTCACAGTGGGCGTGTCACAGTGGGCGTGTCACAGTGGGCGTGTCACAGTGGGCGTGTCACAGTGGGCATGTCATAGTTGGAGGTTAAACGGGGGCAGATCGTCAAAATGGCGTCTTGAAAATAGTGGATTAAAGACTAAACTCAAACATGAATCAGTCCAAATAAAACTTCAGAGGCTCAAGGAGAAGAAACGACTGAAACATGGAGAAACATCTGAACACAAACCTTTGCAGAATAGTCCGATCTAAGTCAGACTTTGTCCCGCGTTCCCTCAGGTGACCCGCGCAGGCCGTACCCCACTGACCTGGAGATGCGCAGTGGGATGTTGGGGCTCATGGCGAATCTTCCTTCGAACGGCGTGAACGGACACCTGCCCGGAGACGCTCTGGCGGCAGGGAGGCTACCAGGTCAGAACACACACACACACACACACAGATGCACACGTTAGCAAACACAGACAGAAAAGGGATTCAAGATCGTCTGAAAACTCAAGAAAAAATACAAAACTGATTTAAAGAGCACGTTTTCAGGAGCCTGTGGTCAAACCGAGCGTTCATGGTCCTGTTTAGGGGTTTGATTGATCGTATCATCTCAGACCAACAGGGTTATTCAAAAAAGTTAAGAATAGAACCAATAAAAAACGTCATTGTGTTTGTGTTCGAGGGGTGAGTGTGTGGAACGATCAGGATGATAAATTAAAAAGCTCCTACACAATAGAAGCATTTAAAAAGAGGAATAAAAAGAGGAAAAAAACATGACTTTTTGAACATTACAGGACTCAGGAGTGATTCATGTGAACTGTCGTGGTTTGTAGTTTTTCTTTTTTACATATTTAGTCATGTGTTGTGGAACTGATGCTGCTTTTCTTTAAATTCTTGTGTTTTTATTAAAATGGGTGAGGCGTTATAAGGCGTTATTTTTTTTCTTTACTTCAGCCCAAACCCTTTCGATCGTGATAGAAATGTTATGTACAACCTGATATAAGTTGAATAATGTTTGATTTGAATGTAATGACCGAATTTAAAAAAAAATAAAAAAATGCTATATGACTTTACACAAAAACTGTTGGCTAATGCTAATGCTAATGCTAATGCTAGCTTGTGGCTGTGATCTTATGTGAGAGCGACTTGTTTAACAGTTTAGTCAGTTCTTTACAGGTTGTGGGGATGAGACACGAGACATGAGATTTTGTCATGATTCCTAATATATAAATTGCGTGATTTAGTTCCCGATTTTTTTTTTATCAATTTAATTTACTATTTTTGTTACAGTACGTGCCAATACGAGACCCTTTTTGTCCAAACTTAATCTAAACACGCCGGGATCCGTTTAATCGTGTGTCTTCTGGTGCGTTTACCTCACGAGATCCTGTCCTGTCATTATCAGATTATGATCAAATAGAGCTTCAGACAGAGCAGTGCCTACGGTTAGCATCACACCCCCAGGGAATGTCCATCACATACTGATATTAGCAAAAGATCCGATACCACAGATTTCTGAGTATCAAATCATTAATCCGATACCACTCTGTTTCCAAAATGAAGACCCGTAGAGTCGAGCGCTGCCTCTGTTGACGTTTGTGGCTAATGCTAATGCTAATGCTAATGCCCAGAGCAGGTTAAATGCAGACACTTAAAACACGCTCATGACAGAAAAGACGTTGGTATTAGCTCTTGGTAGCTTCATTTAGCCTTTGGACTGGACGCGGAGCTTGGTAAAATAACTACGGAGAGTGCAGCCCGACAACAGTAGCGCTAACACCGCGACAACAGCGCTAGCCTTACTCTGTATAATGATCCATGTGCTCTGAGGCCCCACTGCTGTTTTCATCCTCTGAAAGTAAAAGTGCTTAAATCAGTAAAACTCATCATCAGGACCATTATCCATCTGACTCTGGCACTTCAGCCTCAAAATCTCATTCATTCTTCTAGATCAGGGGTCTCTAACTCGCGGCCCGGGGGCTAATTACGGCCCACGAGAGGATATTTTGTGGCCCGTGGGACAATATGAAAGTTGAATGTTAGTGTAGCTTTACCATGTGTCACTCACGCTGTGCACAGATTTAACAAATAACGATGTATATCCATAAAATCCACAAGAATTGGCGTATTTCCTCAAGTATGTTGAAAACGGCGATGAGGTTTGAGAAAATTTTAACAAAGCTGTTTTTTGTGGAGTACCTGATAAGCCCAGCCGTACCCAGACTCCGCCTCCTGGGGCCCCCGGCTAATTTGAGTGTGACTCCTGTTCTAGATGTTCTTTAGAGACAGACGTTTACTGCAGTTATTGTTGCTTTTGTGCTGTTATAAAATGGAGTAGCCTTAGTCCACACGTGTCAAACTCAAGGCCCGCGTGCCAAAAGTGGCCCTCTGTATTATTTTATGTGGCCCTCGACAGGGTAAATTAAAAGGTATAATGGTCTTAAAAAGTCATTTAATCAGGAGATACACAGTTAAACAGCCACATTTTTACATCTAGGCAAATGCATATGTAATATTTGTAACTTGAACAATAAATAAATACAGAAACAGTTTATTCACAAGTTTAAAAAGTAAGATTTATTTTACATTTGGCCCTTTGAGAGCAGCCATTTTGCTGATGTGGCCCGGTATCGATGAGTACACTAGAGCCAGGCATCGGGATCGGATAATATATATATTTTTTTCATCATTTTCAGTGTATATTTCCTCTAACGCTCGTCCCCTCCTCAGACGTGCTGACCCCTCACTACCCGTGGCAGTCGTCGGACGTCTCCGTGGGGATGCTCCCTCCTCATCACGGGTCAGATCTGGGTTTGGAGCCTCCGGGACACAACAAGGAGAACGAGGAGGACGTGGAAAACATGTCCACGGATTCGTCCAGCAGCAGCAGCGACTCGGACTGAAACGAACGCCTCTTAAATCTCACACTGCAAAAAAAAAAGTAAAGCATCTGTGGTTTAGGTTCATCGCAGCAGCTCCTCAATCCGGCAACCCACATTTACACCGTCGTCTTCTACTGTTTATTCTTTGAAAAGTGTCCCAAAAAACACTATATAGAGCCAATTTTTTAAATTTTTCTTCTTCTTCTTATTGAATCCTTATCTGTTGGTCGTCTTCATTTGACCCGTCCTTTAAAGGAGCTGAACCTCATTTTTATCTTAAATTGTATCACAGGTTGGACCACTCGTGTTACTAAACCACAGTTAAGATCATTATATTTAAGATTTTGTTTAAAAAATGTACCGTA
Source organism: Periophthalmus magnuspinnatus (assembly GCF_009829125.3). Lineage (NCBI taxonomy): Eukaryota > Metazoa > Chordata > Actinopteri > Gobiiformes > Gobiidae > Periophthalmus > Periophthalmus magnuspinnatus. The sequence continues at coordinate 1,119,163 of NC_047146.1, forward strand.
AATTTCGGGCTATAGAGCGCACCTGAATATGAGCCGCAGGTTTTCATTTTGTAACGTGAGATATTTACACACAAAGACGGCGCACGGACACACTTTTTTTTAAACTGTGCCTGAAAATTGGCACCAACACGACATCAACACGGGATGAACACACCTGCAGGTTTAGAAAATAAAGCTGCACCAACACGAGCATCTGCTTTTATTTCCTTTTGTCGTCTTTTTACATCGACAGAGTTGGATTCATTGATGCCGAGCTCACGTGCAGTGGATCTATTTCCTTCTTTATCTTAAAAACTGCGTCATTTCCATTTCTTTGTGTGTTTTTCGTAAAATGACCGTTCAAAATCAAAACTAGTGAATTCCTCAGAGCATAATCTTTCCCCATGTCTGTCTCGCTTTTACGTTTACAGCCGGAGAGCGCCCCCCGGTGGCCGTTATCCGGTAAAACTCTATAAATAAGCCGCGCTGTTGTATCGGCCGCAGGGTTCAAAGCGCGGGGGGAAAAGTCGCGGCTTATAGTCCGAAATTTACGGTACTTTTTTCCCTCACTTTGGCCATTTTTAGGTCTCAAATTTTACTTCCTGGTTGAAATCATGACATCACACTGGATGTTTTGTTTATTCAAACTGCAAACACGTTAAGACAAGAATCAAAAATGCATTTACTTTTTGGTCCTGTTCAAAAATGTAGTGGAGTAGAAAGTACAGATACTGCTCTCAGATGTACTCAAGTAAAAGTAGAAAGTGCACTCAGTTTATTGCTTTTAGTTTGTTACGTTTTGACCGTCATGGACTTCCCTATTGTGATGTCATAATTTCCAACCAGGAAGTAAAATTGTAAACCTAAAAAATGGCCAAACTGGAAAATAAATTGTGAAATTCTTGGCGAAATCTACAACATAATGATCTTAACTGTGTTTTGACTCAGTGAGCAGTCTTAAAATGTCCTACACTTTAAAATGTGACCGTGGACAGTGAAGGCATCACGGCTCAACAGAGCGACACTCCCTGAACCCGACTCTGGACTCAAGTGAACTCAAACATTATGGGTTTGATTCTGGGTCAGACTAAATATGGACACGATGGACAGAAACGCTGTTACGATCAACAGTTTATGAGTTTTCTGCTCAGTATTTTTGTAATTTCATGTTTTGTTTTGATGTAAATAAAATGTACATATTCAGCCATGTAAATAAATGTTTTCAGAAGAACAAATGTGCTGTTTATTTAAATAATACAGTTTAAGTCATCACTGTTTAATACTTCAACTTTTATGGGGTATTAAAGAGGAGGTATTTACTTCTGTGGGGTATTAAAGAGGAGGTATTTACTTCTGTGGGGTATAAAAGAGGAGGTATTTACTTCTGTGGGGTATTAAAGAGGAGGTATTTACTTCTGTGGGGTATTAAAGAGGAGGTATTTACTTCTGTGGGGTATTAAAGAGGAGGTATTTACTTCTGTGGGGTATTAAAGAGGAGGTATTTACTTCTGTGGGGTATTAAAGAGGAGGTATTTACTTCTGTGGGGTATTAAAGAGGAGGTATTTACTTCTGTGGGGTATTAAAGAGGAGGTATTTACTTCTGTGGGGTATTAAAGAGGAGGTATTTACTTCTGTGGGGTATTAAAGAGGAGGTATTTACTTCTGTGGGGTATAAAAGAGGAGGTATTTACTTCTGTGGGGTATAAAAGAGGAGGTATTTACTTCTATGGGGTATTAAAGAGGAGGTATTTACTTCTGTGGGGTATTAAAGAGGAGGTATTTACTTCTGTGGGGTATTAAAGAGGAGGTATTTACTTCTGTGGGGTATTAAAGAGGAGGTATTTACTTCTGTGGGGTATTAAAGAGGAGGTATTTACTTCTGTGGGGTATTAAAGAGGAGGTATTTACTTCTGTGGGGTATTAAAGAGGAGGTATTTACTTCTGTGGGGTATTAAAGAGGAGGTATTTACTTCTGTGGGGTATTAAAGAGGAGGTATTTACTTCTGTGGGGTATTAAAGAGGAGGTATTTACTTCTGTGGGGTATTAAAGAGGAGGTATTTACTTCTGTGGGGTATTAAAGAGGAGGTATTTACTTCTGTGGGGTATTAAAGAGGAGGTATTCTCTGGGGTATTAACTGCTCACACATCACATTCTTATATCTCCACGTTTCCTTTTATTGTTTTTAAAATGCTGTATTCACCCAAAACATCGTATTCACATGTTTTATAAGTTTGACTTTTGATGCTCTGAGTCTTCCCTCTCTTTGCTCTCTCTGCTAAGTCTCTCCCCCTTCAGAGCACTATCACAACACAATCAGCTGCATCGCACTAATGAAACTACTGCACATCACACCAGGGTTGTGAAGTCGTAGTGTACAGAGGTTTTCCCTCTTCAGTCGCTAAAGTCATGGACACAGAGAGCAACAAGTACCATGGGTCAGGGAGGCAACGGAGATCCAGACACACCACCAGGCTGTAAATCGAGACGAGGGGATGTGGCAGCTCTCTCACACCTGGGATACTCTCCTGAAAAATCAGTTTGAATCAGCTGACCGGACACGTCACAGAAACATCACATGACACTGCAGAGGAAGCCCCTGATGCAGTCCAAACTGTCAGGGTTTGTGCACAGTGTACTTTTAGCAGACTTTTTATTGAATGCACTTGGCATATGTATTTTAACATTATTATTATTATTATTATTATTATTATTATTATTATTATTATTATTATTATTATTATAAATGTATTTATTTATTTTTATAGTTTCTTTTTTGTCATATATTTATCACATATCTATCACATATTTATATATTTATCACATATTTATCACATGTTTTTCTCATATTTGTCATATACTTATATATTTATCACATATTTATCACATATCTATCTCATATTTGTCACATATTTATATATTTATCACATGTTTTTCTCATATTTATCACATATTTATATATTTATCACATATTTAACACATATTTATCTCATATTTATCACATATCTATCTCATATCTATATATTTATCACATGTTTGTCTCATATTTGTCACATATTTATATATTTATCACATATTTATCACATATTTATCACATATCTATCTCATATTTCTCATGTTAAACCTGCGCCTTTAGGCCCCGCTCTGCTGCTGACTGCGCATGCGCCGGGCCTGTCGTACTGAAGATGGCGACCTCCCTGATCTGCGGCCGTCTGGCGGCTGGTCTCCGAAACTCCGGGGCCCGGGGCGCCCTGAGCTCCGCCACAAAGGTGAGTGTGCTCCTGGATTAAAGCCAGACTCTGGGGCTTTAGGGACAGGTGCGTTTTATGCCTGTAGTCCTTTTCTGGAGGCTGCAGTAAAACAAAAACGAGCAGGGTCAAAAGTGACATTAGCCTGTCTCCATTGAGAATGCGTTGTTTTGGCTAAAGCTGTTAGCATGTCCAACTGTCACAGCATGTCCCTGTCACACATGTCCACTCTGCGTCAAACTGGACACGGCTTTGGTCAAATCACCGAGCAGGACTCTTATGTATACTGTGTGTTTGTGTGTCTTTGTGTGTGTTTGTGTGTCCTGTTTGTGTCGTGTTGTTGTGGTTGAGCTCAGTGACCTCCAGAGGCACCGCAGGAGCAGGAGCTAGCCCCCTGTCCCCCCTGTCCCCCCTGTCCCCTCTGTCCCCCCTGTCCCCTCTGTCCCGCTGTGTCCCGCTCTCTCCCGCTCTCTGTCCCGGTGGAAAGTCCTCTGTCCTAATCCTCATCCTTTATCCGCACCGCTGTGGTCAAAGTGGAGATTTAGCGGCTCAGTCCAATAATCACAATGAAACAGCAGAGAAAATCAGGAAGAATTTTCACACAAGACCAAACATGTCCCTGAAACATGTCCCTGGAAACATGTCCCTGGAAACATGTCCCTGAAACATGTCCCTGAAACATGTCCCTGAAACATGTCCCTGGAAACATGTCCCTGGAAACATGTCCCTGGAAACATGTCCCTGGAAACATGTCCCTGGAAACATGTCCCTGAAACATGTCCCTGAAACATGTCCCTGGAAACATGTCCCTGGAAACATGTCCCTGAAACATGTCCCTGGAAACATGTCCCTGGAAACATGTCCCTGGAAACATGTCCCTGAAACATGTCCCTGGAAACATGTCCCTGGAAACATGTCCCTGGAAACATGTCCCTGGAAACATGTCCCTGGAAACATGTCCCTGGAAACATGTCCCTGGAAACGTCCCTGAAACATGTCGGACTTCGGAACATTCTCCACGGAGATGCGTACGCTCTGTGCCGCATTGATAAAGGGACGACGTTTCCGTGGTAACGAGCACAAAGACGCACCCCTCCGGGACAAATGAGAGTCACGTTTGTGGAGAGGCAAGCTCACCCTCAGTAAGGACGCAAGTTTTTCAGTACGAGAAATGACCAAAATGAAAACGAAACAAAAAAGAAACGACTTAAGTCTGTTTTTTGGGGCTGAAAGTTACACACTGTGGCTTTAATGTGCATGTTTTTCTGATTTGACAGGGACTAGTGATATGAGCACGGAGTAGAGCCACCGGGTCGTCTCCATGGAGATGTTATCGCTTTGCCTGGAATGTTTCACAGCGTGGCATTCTCACATTTATTCAATAAGCTCAAAAATGCCTTTAAAATCTGTGAGCAGGCCTCTCCACAGATCTGACCTGTAACCTGGCCTGGTTGTGTCACCTGGATGTCTTTAGGGAGATGGATGATTTAATGCCATACTGTGAAACGTTCTAGGCAAAGCAGTCACATCTCCATGGAGACGAGTGGCAGACCATTCACCAGAGAAGTTACATAGTGAGTCTTTTTAAATACAAAGATAATCGCTCATAAGTCTGCGATGATAAAAAGTTATTTTTTTGTTTTTGAGCCAATGTTTTTTATTATTTTTATTTTTGAGTCTCACAAAGTTCACGTACGGCTTTTCTCCTGTTTCAGTCGTTTCTCGTTGAGATTCTGAAGTTTTATTTGGACTGATTCATGTTTGAGTTTAATCTTTAATCCACTATTTTGAAGACGCCATTTTGTCGATCTGCCCCCGTTTAACCTCCACCTGTGACACCTCCACAGTGACACGCCCACTGTGACACGCCCACTGTGACACGCCCACTGTGACGCGTCCACGGTGACACGCCCACTGTGACACGCCCACTGTGACACGCCCACTGTGACGCGTCCACGGTGACACGCCCACTGTGACACGCCCACTGCGACGCGTCCACGGTGACACGCCCACTGTGACACGCCCACTGTGACGTCCGCTCTTCCTTCTCCAGTTTTATTTTCTTAATCGTTGATACTCGTAGATTCTGCAGCGTCGCGTCGTCATTTTGGTACAAATGAATAAAAAACGTGCTGCTCTAGTGCGACGTGCGTCTGTCCATAGGGGGCGCTGCAGCTACACGACTCTTTATCGTCGTGACATTTACGGCGACGTGCCCGTTGGACACCGCAGTTGTTCTTTTTTCTTTTATGAAGTGGTTTTAGATGAATATTGTGATTTAAAATGTGTCAATTATAACAAAATGATCCACAGAGTCAGAGATGAGAACCATAGAGACACAAGCTCAGTATGTCTTCTTGAGTTAGCGCCGACGTGTACGGCTAAACGCTAACGTAACAATGGCCGCCTTCTCGGACTTAATGAACAAAACGTGATCTATGCAGTGTTATGTGAATTTACTATAAGCACGGCGTGATAAACTGGACGTGTTTGTTATCGTCGACATAAACGTCATTATTTTGGGGTTTAAAATGGACGCCTGACGCCTTTACAATCCGACACCAGGCTGAGGGTTGCAGGTTCTATTTCTGTCCCGTGGAGTTTTGCGTCGGACTGAGCGGAGGCTGTTGTTGTCTAAATGTCTCCAGACACTTAAGGGGAGGACAGCGAGGAGCGACCGGTGTCACGTGTGAGGCCAAGTTTAAAGTCTTTTCAAATCAAGACCAAACCAAAATGAACAGAAACACAGATGTTGGTTTTGGCGTTTTGAGACCAGTTTTGTTTCACGGGTTTTAAGCACAAAGACATGTCTGCGCAGATGTAGAAACAGGCGGTGACTCACATCGTGGCCTGATGTGTTCCTCGTGTGAACGGCACATAAACAGTGTTGTTTACTGCGATTGAATTGGTCCATTTTATTGATTTATTTTATCTTTAATTGACTAAAAAGATAATCAGGGTAATGTCACCAGATTCTGCACAAAGACAATGTGTACAGCCATTTCAGTATTTTCTCCATAACATTTTTAAATCGGTGGTTTTATTATTTAGGACTTGAACACATATAGTTTGTGTAAAAAACAAAATTGTGCCTCTAGGAACAATGTGTCTCATTTGTGCTGCTGGCAGGTGCAGACATGTGCCTTTAAATAAAAATAAATAAAATAAATTAGAATACAATAAAAATAATAAATAAAATAAAAATGAAAAAATAAAACAATTTAATAAAAAAAATAATCATAAATAAATAAATAAAAAATTTAAATCAATGAAAATTTAAATTAAATACAAAATAATAATTAATAAATAAAACATTAAATAAAACATTAAATAAATAAATATTCTAAGCTCTTAGAAATATTCAAAATTGAACATGTTCTTCTAAAAATTTGCACTGTGGCCTAAACAACTCAAAATGTGTTGTCCACAGATGAGGACGCCAGGTCTCAGGAGCTTAATAAATTTGGTGATATGTTTTTAATCAGTTAGTCTGGACTTGATAATTGTGACTCTAAATTTCACTATCGTCTCCTGCCTTTGTGCCTTTGTGCCTTTGTGTTTAGTGGATTGGTCACTGTCTGATAGAAGAGAAAAACACTGTATGAAACGTGTCCTTAAGAGACCACGTCCAAAACTCCCAGAATCCCTCACCTGTTAATCAATGATACTGGAACATTTAATCCCAGATCACATGACTAAGGCGAAGGACGAGAAAGAGGCTTTTAACTTTTTTACTTCACAAAAAAAGGAACACACTCCAACGAAAAGCAAAACAGAAAACGCTGGTGACACAATCACAATTTAATAATCTGATGACAAACTTTTATTCACACACCTGCTCCTGTTTTTAATGTTTTATATGGATTTGTATATTTGTTTGTATTGTATTTTAAATGAGGCGCTCATGTAAAAAGAGAAGTGCTCTCATTGCGTTCCCCTCTATAAATAAAGATAAAGATAAAGAGGTATAGCTCGATGGTGAAACATGGACACGCCCACTCCCTCCTCTTATTGGTCAGTCTCTGTCATGTTCTGATTGAGTGACAGGTGGATTTAACCAATCACAGTGAAGTGTGAACTCTCAGTCAGTGCTCCCTGTTAACTTTTTTGAGTATTTGAAGTACACAGTAGAACTCTTAATTTGTTTTTTGTTTTTTGGTGGGGGGGGGGGGGTTCTTTACATGTAAATCTTGGGCTGATTTTGGCTCCTCGAGGGGAAACGTGCCTCCTGCTTCAGTCCGTTTGCTGCTTTCATGTGAAACTGTTTGTGGCTCTAATGTTGATCTGTTCTGGTCAGATTGTGGGCGGTTCGGCGGGCGTCCTGGCTCAGTGCTGCCCCCCTCAGCCTCCTCACTGTCAGCAGCAGCAGAGGGCGCTGTCTCTACACGAGTACATGAGCATCGGGCTCCTGAAGGAGGCCGGGATCTCTGTCCCCGAAGGGAAAGTGGCCAGCTCCTCAGAGGAGGCCTACGCCGTCGCCAAGGAGATCGGTCAGTCACAGCTACATCTGCAACTACAACCGCAACTGCAGCTACGCCCACAAATACACCCACAAATACACCTGCACCTACACCAGTGTCACCTGGACATTTTGTGGTGAAATTTACTATTTTCTAAAAAACATTATGATATCAAAGCTCATTTCCAAGTGTGAAAATCAAACTTGAGTTTTTGTGTCATAAAAACGTCTCCTCACATAAAGTTTACTGAGCTGAAATGTGCTGAGCTTCGTGTGTTTTCTCAAAGTATCTGGGGAAGTGTTTGTTGCATAATCAGTGTTTTTAGGAACAATATTTAATGCTTTGGTTTGTAGTTTTTAAGAGACTTTAGGCCGCAGCCGTTTGACCCAGTACTTTTCACATTACTACACTACACAGACCTATGCTCATATTAATGTACATGGTCATCTTAATGTGACCATAAAGTGTGTGTGTGTGTGTGTGTGTGTGTGTGTGTGTGTGTGTGTTTTCAGGCTCTAAGGATCTGGTGGTGAAGGCTCAGGTTTTGGCTGGAGGTCGAGGCAAAGGCACATTTGAGGGAGGACTTAAAGGCGGAGTCAAGATCGTCTACTCGTGAGTCTGGGGCCGTGTGACAGAAACAATCACGTTTCTTTCCTCCTGTTGATCCATCATGATAAAAAATTGCTCTTGATATTAAACTACTTTTTTAGACATTTTAACTCGGGATGCACCAGTCCAGCATTTTCAGTTCTGATATCGATACTTTGCCTTTAAGTATCCGCTCATCCCGTATTAACCGACACTTGCTTCCTTAAAATGGAGTTAACTTATTACACAAGAGCTTCAGTTCTTTTATGAAACTGTTATTACTCCTTCAAATCACGACTGAACAGCTTTGTATGAATAAAAGTTTAAACATTATGAGAATAGTCTTATTACATCCAGTTAAAGGCACAACCTGGATATTTGCTGAACCGATACCGATCCAGGTACTCGATCAGTACTCAATCCCAGTATCGGTATCGTGCATCCCTAACTGTTACATCCCTCCTACTATAGCTGCTTTGATATTAGTATTTCATTATTTGATGTATTTTTATTTTATTTTGGTGTGTCATGTGTTGTACGGTCTGCCCCCTGTAGGCCGGAGGAGGCGCGGGACATCTCCTCTCAGATGATTGGTCGAAAGCTGTACACGAAGCAGACTGGGGAGGCGGGGCGCATCTGTAACCAGGTGTTTATCTGTGAGCGGCGCTACCCACGGAGAGAGTACTACTTTGCTATCACCATGGAGAGGTCCTACCAGGTCAGTGTCACGTTTATGACGCGTATAGAGGTCCCGCCAGGTCAGTATCACGTTTATGACACGTATAGAGGTCCCGCCAGGTCAGTATCACGTTTATGACACGTATAGAGGTCCCGCCAGGTCAGTATCACGTTTATGACATATGTAGAGGTCCTCACAGGTCAGTATCACGTTTATGACATGTATAGAGGTCCCGCCAGGTCAGTATCACGTTTATGACACGTATAGAGGTCCCGCCAGGTCAGTGTCACGTTTATGACACGTATAGAGGTCCTCACAGGTCAGTATCACGTTTATGACACGTATAGAGGTCCTCACAGGTCAGTATCACGTTTATGACACATGCAGAGGTCCCGCCAGGTCAGTATCACGTTTATGACACGTATAGAGGTCCTCACAGGTCAGTGTCACGTTTATGACACATGTAGAGGTCCTCACAGGTCAGTATCACGTTTATGACACATGCAGAGGTCCCGCCAGGTCAGTATCACGTTTATGACACGTATAGAGGTCCTACCTGGTCAGTATCACGTTTATGACGCGTATAGAGGTCCTACCTGGTCAGTATCACTTTTATGACACATGTAGAGGTCCTACCAGGTCAGTATTACATTTACTTGTCTTTAAAAGCATGACAAACAGAACTGGTTCATTTTTAAACATTTTGCAGTGGTCCAAAGTTACTCCTCACTGACCTTATGCAACATCCTAATGATTCACCACAATGAGTTTATAATCACTTTTCATAACTCTGAACTCACTAGCATTACTTCCTGGTTCATGAATGAAAAAAAAAAAAAAAGCTTAAATAATATCATTAGATCTCATTTTGATCTTAAGAGCTGTTTTTATTTATCTGTATCGGGACAAGAAAAGACTATGAAGAAGTGACTGAGCAAGTGTGACGTCTCCCACAGCGTTGAGCTCAAAATGAAGCTGATCGAGGGGATGATTTAGAGCAAAGTTCCCAGTTCCTCCTGTACTAGTGTAAAGCTCTAGAAAAGACATGCACCATTAACACCACCAGATGGCAGTATATCGCTTTGCATTGACATAAACGTGCCCAAATGTGTCGTTATTTCCTGCATGTTTCTGTACATTTCCATCAGTAGAATCATGTTGTTCTGTTTCCCAGTGGCTCCTGCATCAGTCAAATCCATTAGAGTGAGTTAGTGATTATGTGCTATGGGCCGTTGCATCGTAAAAGGGCTGCAGGTGAATAATGATAATTAAACCGACACAAAGGAACGTGTGCGAGGAGGTTTAGAGCAGCTGACGTCAAAGATCAGCTCCTTCTCCACTGCATCTGTACAAACACCTGAAATGTTTATACCAAATTAAGACCGCTGTGTTCTGTCTGCATCTAATTGTAAACAGTATTATTGTCTCATAATCAGGAAGTGCAGTGTTAGCATGCTAGTTGATGTCAGGCTTTACCGTGACAGTACGCTCAGAGTGCGTAAGGTGAGTGAGAAATGACTTTACACCTCTGCAAACTGATTAAGATGAACTGGTACTGTTTGTCATGTTTTTAAGTGAAAATGAGATACAGTGACTTTAAAAACAGGGAGGAGCTTTGTGATTTAGGACATGTGACGTGGACGGGCTCTGGAGGATTAATGCAGGATCACTGAAACCTGTAAATAAAACTGTAAATGTTTCAAAGTGAGGTGTTGTTATGATTAGGCTATTAAAAAAAGATGACGAGTGTGGAATTTAGACATGTTTTGTCCCTTTTTTACATCAGAGACTGTTTATATAAATGGACGTGGCTAACCTGCTAGCCGCCGCGTTCCAAACAGGAAGTGATCCATCGACTCTGGCTCTAATTCACTTTACATATAAAAACTGTGTCCTCTCTCTGTCCCTGCGTCTGTCAGACTCATTCTGGTCTTAAATGTTCGTATTAACCCTCTACATGATCCTGGGGTTTTTATTTCACTATTGTGTCTGTAAATCAAGATATGAACATTAATAACAGACAAATCAGGTCCTTCTGTCCCCGAGGTCGCTCCTGTTAGCGTTAGCAACAGGTTTGATTGACAGTCTTGCTCAGCGCCTGCTCTGTGCTAAACCAGCGGCGTGGGCGGGGCGTTATCTTCAACAGCCTCGCTCCTGATTGGCTCTTTGGTCGCTATGATACTGTTTTGGAAAAAAAATTACAGTTCCTGATGAAAAGTAATCCATTTGCAAAGCCCGGTGAGTTTTGAAATAGAGGAAAAGGTTTATTGTTTGTTACAGCAGATACAGACAGGACAGGACACAGACTGACGGCCTCTCAGTGTCTCAAGTCTCTAGTGTCCTGGAGCATCTCTTCCCCGGTTCTTGGTTTCTCTTCCTCCCCCGAGCATCTGAGCTCTGAGTATTTGTACCAGAATGACAAAGCTACATACATCTCAAAACGGTGACTTTTGTTTCACACCCGGAGATAATGAACTTTTACACTTGGACATTTAGATCATAGAGTTTCCTGAGGGATGGAGACAGAGCTCGTGTACTACGACTTGTGTGGCTGTGCTTTTCACTATGGTTGCTAGGAAACAGTTATGGAATTACCTCAGTGTACGTCACATCTTCTGCCCGTGTCCAACCAGGAAGTAAAACGATAAACTTTGACCCTGCGTGTGCCGCTCTCTCCTCAGGGCCCCGTGCTGATCGGCAGCTCTCAAGGCGGCGTGAACATCGAAGACGTCGCGGCCGAAAACCCCGACGCCATCGTCAAAGAGCCGATCGACATCGTGGAGGGGATCAAAATGGAGCAGGCCGTGAGGGTGCGTTTGATTTGTGCATCTTTTGGGTTTGTACAGAGGTGTGTGGGTCAAATGAACACGGCACTTCACAAACTCCCACTTACCCCAAGCTCAGAAACCAGGTCAAATAAAGATTTTAACTAGATAAATGTAGTTCCGGCAACAGATGATCACTGCTCTGTATCACTACGCTGTGAGTGTCACCATAGTGTAACCACTATAAAATATTTAGTTGGTTGGGCTATTGTTTATGGCAATTAACGCATTAAGACGACAGAAGAACAGGCTGCTCAGGGAGCTTGTGCATGAATGACACACACAGAACAGATTGGAATAAAGTAAAATATATTTGGTGAAAGTCAAAACAAAGTGGCATACCATTTAATCAAATTACAATGAACAAAATTAACGGTTTTAAACAACAACAACAAAAAGGAAGGCAGTTCTTTGTCAAAGATTTTGACTTTGTGTGAGAGTTCAGTTCAGTTTTTTTTAAAGTTGTGTGACTTTGTGTAAGAGTTCAGTTTATTCCTTTTTTTTAGGATTCAGTTCAGGTTCAGTTTGTAATCACGCAAATCCGTAATCCACAGTTCGCGGAGCAAAACAAAATATATTAGTCCTACCAGCTCGCCATCAGTAGAGAATCTGTTTGGTCCCATGAAAAAAAACCTGACCTAAAAACAAGGTCAAAACAGGATCTCAGTTCAGTTACCGTAACATTTCAACATTCATAATAAAACAGTTGCGCAACAAATCAAGACTACACATTACGCCCGACAATACTGCCAGCAGTGCACAATTAGATTAACAATATATATCAATTACATTAACAGAATGTATCAAAACAGCATAGCAGTGCTGCCGAATTAAAGTTAACACATCAAAGTTAATTAGAACATGATGTTTCATTCATAAATTTTAGTTAATGATTGCCGTAATTCAAAACAAACACAAAAATACTCGCATTCTTAGCGGAATTCAACACGCGGATATGCGGAAACAAACCGCGACTTGATTTACGCCAAACTCGGCACTGGCTTTGAATTTGGGGGATTTCAATGATTATTTAAAATCGAAAAAGTTTTGGCAAAACTCACCATTGAGTCGTGTGTGAGAAGAATGTGGAAAGTAATGTTTAAAGCCGAGTAGTTGTCATCCAGTCCAAACGCCAGTTGCACAGACACAGTGAGAGCGGAGTGGGAGGGGCGGAGGAGCAGACAGGTACAGAGCTGCTCCAGTCATTTATTCACCAACCAATTGGGAGTGAGCCAATCAGGGTCAAACACTGACTAGGTAAGGGTAACCCTAGATGGAAGGGGTTACAGGGTCCCCCCCTGACTCAATGTATGTCCTCGTACATTGACCGGGTTGGCTGCAGACAGCAGATGGAGATGAAGCAGCACCAACTGTAACTTCAGCATCTTCCAGTTCATAACTAAAAGCTGTGCTCAGACCATTGAAAATAGCTTGAAGACTTTTCATCCATGGAGTACCCAATTTGCTGTAATGCAGACGATCCGGGGGTTTCCTTGTTCTGGTGGGACGGCCACTTGGTTGTTCAAATGAGATTGGTGAATCCGAGTCTGACGATCCGGAAGGTGAGTGGTCCAATTCATTTAATCCTTCTTCCCCAGGTTCTGAATGAGGTGTAACATTTGTTACTGGGATATCCACAATAGGAGCAGGTAAGTTTGTTGCCAAGTTAACTTCGCTTGAATCAGATCTTTGAGTAAGCCCCAAATCTTCAGCCAAGGATTCAACCTCAATGTCTGTAGAGTCAGATGGATTTAGAGGGGGTTCATTTGATTGGATAGGTGGGCTTTTCTGTGGAGAATCAGCACAAACAGGCTCCACGCTTGCTGGAGCGATATCCACGGTGGTAGTAAACCTTACTGGTTCAGGAATTGGATTGTACCAATAACTGGGTACAAAATCGTCTGGCACAAAGTCTGAATCATCATCCTGAGAAGTTGAGTCAGTGGACGCAATCTGAGGTGGTTTTACTATGGGTGCTGGCTTGACTTTGTGTTTGCTGTCGACTGATAAATACCCACAGGGCAAGAGCAAGTCTCGATGAAGAGTTCGTAAAGGTTTGCTTTTGTGCTCTGGTCTAATTGTATACACTGGAAGCTCTTCAGCCCGTTTTACAACCACATAGACATCGGACTCCCACTTGTCTGCAATTTTGTGTTTTCCTCGCAACTTGACATTACGAACGAGCACTCGATCGCCAACCTCCAACTGTGAAGGGGTGACATGTTTGTCAAACCGGCTTTTGTTTCGGGACATGACCTTTCCAGCATTCTCTGTTGCCAGTCTATAGCTCTTTTCCAGGTTTTCCCGTAGTTTCTGGACATACTCAGAATGTGTTTGAGCTGGCTCCTTCACAGGAAGTCCAAAAGCCAAGTCAATGGGTAATCTTGGTTGACGACCAAACATTAACTCATAGGGAGAGAATCCAGTGGTGTCGTTACGAGTGCAATTGTAAGCATGCACAAGTGGCTTAACAAAGTCTTTCCAATGAGATTTGTTTTCTGCAGATAGTGTGCCGAGCATGTCAAGTAGAGTTCTGTTGAACCGTTCAACTGGATTGCCACGGGGGTGGTATGGTGTAGTGTGGACTTTCAAGATGCCTGCCATGTCACATAGTTCCTTCATGGTTCTCGACTCAAAATCTGGCCCTTGGTCGCTGTGTATCCTTTCAGGAATACCATAGTGTACGAAAAAATGGTCCCAGAGAGTCTTTGCAACAGTCTTTGCTTTTTGATTTGGAGTTGGAATGGCAACAGCATATTTGGTAAAGTGATCTGTCATGACCAAAATATCCTTTATCTTGCTCAGACCCGGTTCTAATGACAGAAAGTCTATGCACAGCAACTCCAATGGACGTGATGTTCTGATATTGATCAGCGGGGCAGCTTTCTCAGGCAGAGCTTTCCTCTTGATGCATCGCTCACAGGTCTTCACTTTTACAATGATGTCATTTGCCATTTTTGGCCAGAAAAACCGTGTGCGGACCAGATCCAAGGTGCGGTCGATGCCCATATGCCCCATGCCATCATGTAAAATGCTCAGAACATCAGCACGACACTCGACAGGTAGTACCAATTGGTACTGAGTCTGATTCCCGAGCCGTCTTCTTCGAACGAGGATGTTATTTTGGAGCTCCATTCGATTTATGTCTCGCAGAAGAAGTGGCAGTTCAGGATATTCTTCCCTTATAGAGGGGGGCGGCGATGCTCCGGTTTCCAGTTGAACAATGACATGTCGGATGGCTGGGTCAGCTCTCTGCTTGGTAGCAATCTCATCAGGACTCAACATCGGAACAGTGGAAGTAAACTGAGTGTCGACAGTGAAACTGTCCGGGAGGCTGGTGGCATTAGTAGACAACGAATAAATGAGTGCATTTTCAGGGTACACGTCAGGCAAACTGTAGATCAGGTGGCGGTCACAAAGTGCTTGAACTGTGTGCTGGTCAATTGTAATCAAAGTAGGTTCACCCAAATGCTGTTGAGTAAACTTCAGGATCCGCTCTCTCTCCTTCTGAGACATCAAGTCATTTGACAGCTCACCGTGTGGTCTGCGGGAAAGACCATCTGCGTCTGTGTTTGCTTTGCCTGCTCGGTAATGGATCTTGAAGCTGTATGTGGATAGTGCCGACAACCACCTATAGCTGGTGGCATCCAGCTTGGCAGAGGTAAGGAGGTAAGTGAGTGGATTGCTATCAGTTATTATCGTGAATGTTGCACCATAAAGATAGTCATGAAATTTTTCGGTCACTGCCCATTTCAATGCTAGAAATTCCA
This sequence comes from Periophthalmus magnuspinnatus, assembly GCF_009829125.3. Classification (NCBI taxonomy): domain Eukaryota; kingdom Metazoa; phylum Chordata; class Actinopteri; order Gobiiformes; family Gobiidae; genus Periophthalmus; species Periophthalmus magnuspinnatus. The sequence continues at coordinate 1,134,712 of NC_047146.1, forward strand.
ACTTGTGGGCTGGGTATCGGGATTCACATCTTGATAAGCCCCGACTAGCGTAGGCGATAACTCGGCTGTGGCCTCCTTGCTCTTGATACAAAATGGCTCCCAAGCCGATGGAGCTGGCGTCAGTGTGCAGAATATAGGGTTTTTGCGGGTCAGCAAAAGCAAGCACCGGCGCCGTAGTGAGCTTTTCCTTGATGGCATCAAATGCTTGTTGACAAACCGCATTCCAACGAGCACCGAACGGCTGCTTGGGATCCAGATACAAAGCAGATTTTAAAGAATTCCGCAGTCGTCTCTGAAGCGGAGGGTAGCCAGATGTAAGTTCGTTAAGAGGCTTCACAATGGTAGAATAGCCCTGGACAAAGCGGCGATAATATCCTGCAAATCCAAGGAATGATCTGAGTTCTTTGAGATTGTTTGGAATAGGCCATGACTTTAAGGCCTCAATCTTATCAGGATCAGTCTCCACCCCGTTCTGAGAAACCACATGACCCAAATATCGCACTGAATTCTGGAAGAACATGCATTTCTCAACCGACAGTTTCAATCCAAACTCCTTTAATCTGTGCAGCACTCTCATTAGCCGTTTTTCATGTTCCTCGAGGGTTGGAGCAAACACAATGAGATCGTCAATGAAGACCAGCACTTCCTTCAAATTCATCTCTCCGACACACTTCTCCATCAACCGTTGAAAAGTGCTCGGTGCATTTGTAACTCCTTGAGGCATGCGATTGAATTCAAAGAATCCAAGAGGGCACACGAAAGCCGTTTTACACTTATCAGTTTCCTCCATTTCAATCTGATAGTATCCAGACTTCAAATCCAATACAGAAAACCACCGTGATCCCGATAAAGCTGTGAAGGTATCTTCAAGTTTTGGTAAGGCATAGGCATCTTTGATTGTTTGAAGGTTGAGTTTCCTATAATCTATGCACAGTCTGACAGTTCCATTTTTCTTCCTGACCACCACAATAGGAGATGCAAATGGTGACTCAGACTCTCTGATGACTCCGGACTCCAGGAGTTCTTGTAAATGTTTGCGAACTGCATCAAGGTCTTGAGGATGGATGGGCCGAGGCCTTTGCTTAAATGGAGTTGGATCAGCAAGTTTGATTTGGTGCTTTACCTTGTCTGTTCTGCCAAAATCCACATCATGCTGAGCAAAAACCTCTGGAATGCTGTTCAAGTTCTTGATAATTCTGTCTTTCCATTCAGGGGACAGGGATGTATTGCCAAAGTTGTATTCATATCTTGGCCTGGCTTCATCAGATGGCATCGTTTCAGAAGTGTCCTGGGTAAACTGGTGAGTACAAGACACGGACTGGAAGGCACTTACTTCAGCAATGGCAACTCTGGGGCATAAAGTGACATTGTGCTTTGATTCATTGTGGATAAGCACAGGGACCACACATGGCAGATGGTTGTTGATGTCGACCAGACAAGACTTGACCATCAGACCCCCAGGCAGTGCAAATGAGGTTGGGTGCTCAACCATCACCGACTTCTCTCCTTGCAAACAGCAGGCAATGGTTATGCCTTCCAAAACAACAGTCTGCCCTGCCGGAATTGTTTGAGGTTCAGCAGTATTCAGCTTGACAACTCCATGAAAGCGGTCTTGAGCCAATTTATGGCGTCGCTCTAGCACCGTCAGGGCCATCTGATAACCATGCTGAACAGGCTTGAACTCAACACCAAGCTCACTGAACTGTTGATATGCTTGGTCCAGCGCATTAGTTCCAATGAGGATGGATGGTGTAGAGGTCCTCAAATCTGGTACCACCAGGGCAAGCGTAGCCACCTCAACAGGAGCACCCAGGAACTCAGAAGGGAAGGTGATGTTGAGTTCTATATAACCCAGGTAGGGCACAGCCTGGCCATTTGCTCCCTCGACTTCCAGCAGATTGTTCAATGGTTGGATCTTCTGGTCAGACAGATGGACAGAGTGGAAAGATTGTGAAACTGTGGTAACCTGCGACCCTGTATCCAGCAGACAATTTACAGTGACTCCATCTATAACAATCTGACCTGTACACTTGGTACCAACAAGTCCTTTCGGTAGTTGATGACCTTGGATTTTGGGACATTGGATGGCAGCAGTCTCGGCTCGTCCCTCCTCAGAGACTGCTTCTAGTTTAACTGACCGGTGTTCTTATTCTTGGCCCATGCTTCCCGTCTTTGCTGCAACATCTTTTTCTTTTGTTGAACCAGAGTTGGATTGGCTGAGTTGGTACAGTTAGGGGCAATATGCCCATCCTCTCCACATTTAAAGCAGAACCCTGGTTTGGGCCATGAGGGTTGACCCTTGGCTCCACCTTGTGGCTGACATTTTTTTCCAACAGAGCCTTTACTTTGTTGTGAGAGAAGGGTGGACATCTGTTGCTGAAGTTTTCTCATTTGTTGTTTCAGCTCAGCAATAGTAGCGCTTTCAGCATCGGTGTGGCCACAAGAACACGTGCTTTGAGTGTGCAGCTGCACTCGTTGCTGCTTGGATGAGCCCAAGTGTTTCTTCATGAGGGTTTCTTTCGCCTGCTGCCGATCTTCTTCTGTCCTCAACATTAACAACAGCTCAGAGAATACAGGAGGTTTCGCTTTTCTTTGTTCCAGCTGTAATTTGGTAATCATGGCATTGTCCCAACATCCACGGCAAAACTGTTTTAATAAATGTTTGTCCACATCTTGAGCAGAAACCCCTCCACGCTTCACCACTGTGTTCAAGGTAAGTGACAGGCGCTGCAGGTAAGCAGAGGGCTTCTCTCCGGGGTCTTGTAGGGTATTCAAAAACTGAGCAAATAACTCTTCTCCATCCTGTACAGTGGCATAGGCAGAATCCAACACTTTCAAATAGATTGTAGGCAAAGTGTTTGGTCCCAATGCTCTGACCACATCTGCCGCTGGAGACAACAAACTTTCCAATATTCTTCGTGTCACGTGCAGAGGGGACAAAGCAGGATCTGCCATTAATGATTCAATTTGTGCTCTCCATGCTTCATATTCACTTTCATTTGCAGATTTGGGTGTTTTTCCAGAGAATGTGCGAAGTCTCACAGAAGGTAACGAGTGAGCTGACATTTCCCCTGTCTTGACAATATGCTCCACCACCACTTTTTGGACTTCTGGGGGGTTCAGTTGTGTACTGGAGAGTGAGATTTGTTGTGCTGCAGGTACTGACCCCTGCTGGTCAGATGTAGCATTTTGGATTGCTGCCCCCTGCTGGCCAGGCAAGGGAGCAAACAGATCATCTCCCTCCTCTTCAGTATCCTCATCATTTCCCATATCCGGGTTCATTTCAATTGTGTCCAAGTGCTGACTGATTTGAGTCATGACATCTTTCAGTACAAGTTCAAAATTCTGTCCACTTCTTCGAGCCAAGTATCTCAGCTCATCCAGGTAGTCAGGGGAGGTTGTCGCTGCCCCTCCCACTGTATCTGTGCATTCTACAGGAAAGGTTTGTATACGGAATGAAATGTCTGGTTCTTCTTTTAGGCTGTAATTATATGGCAATATTGGTTCGAGAGTAGTTAAAGCAACAGAGTCAGAAAATTCAATGATCAGGTTTTTAAAGTATGGGCTTGATACATCATTAACATAGGAACTCTTTTCAATGGACCCATATTGTTTTAGAAAACTGATTAATTCATCATCTTTCACCGTATGAGTGACACCAGAAACCATAATGCACTTTGCAGCATTCATTTCAGATAAATTCATGATTTAAGCAGTTCAAATAATATACCCAAGATTCACATAAATGTTAATTCACAAAACCATATCATTCATAACCACAAGCTCCTGGCTGGCTCGCCAAATGTAACCACTATAAAATATTTAGTTGGTTGGGCTATTGTTTATGGCAATTAACGCATTAAGACGACAGAAGAACAGGCTGCTCAGGGAGCTTGTGCATGAATGACACACACAGAACAGATTGGAATAAAGTAAAATATATTTGGTGAAAGTCAAAACAAAGTGGCATACCATTTAATCAAATTACAATGAACAAAATTAACGGTTTTAAACAACAACAACAAAAAGGAAGGCAGTTCTTTGTCAAAGATTTTGACTTTGTGTGAGAGTTCAGTTCAGTTTTTTTTAAAGTTGTGTGACTTTGTGTAAGAGTTCAGTTTATTCCTTTTTTTTAGGATTCAGTTCAGGTTCAGTTTGTAATCACGCAAATCCGTAATCCACAGTTCGCGGAGCAAAACAAAATATATTAGTCCTACCAGCTCGCCATCAGTAGAGAATCTGTTTGGTCCCATGAAAAAAAAACCTGACCTAAAAACAAGGTCAAAACAGGATCTCAGTTCAGTTACCGTAACATTTCAACATTCATAATAAAACAGTTGCGCAACAAATCAAGACTACACATTACGCCCGACAATACTGCCAGCAGTGCACAATTAGATTAACAATATATATCAATTACATTAACAGAATGTATCAAAACAGCATAGCAGTGCTGCCGAATTAAAGTTAACACATCAAAGTTAATTAGAACATGATGTTTCATTCATAAATTTTAGTTAATGATTGCCGTAATTCAAAACAAACACAAAAATACTCGCATTCTTAGCGGAATTCAACACGCGGATATGCGGAAACAAACCGCGACTTGATTTACGCCAAACTCGGCACTGGCTTTGAATTTGGGGGATTTCAATGATTATTTAAAATCGAAAAAGTTTTGGCAAAACTCACCATTGAGTCGTGTGTGAGAAGAATGTGGAAAGTAATGTTTAAAGCCGAGTAGTTGTCATCCAGTCCAAACGCCAGTTGCACAGACACAGTGAGAGCGGAGTGGGAGGGGCGGAGGAGCAGACAGGTACAGAGCTGCTCCAGTCATTTATTCACCAACCAATTGGGAGTGAGCCAATCAGGGTCAAACACTGACTAGGTAAGGGTAACCCTAGATGGAAGGGGTTACAATAGCAACGGGTAAACAAACTAACTACTGTTGGGAGGGACTAGCTTCAACTGAAACTGACATGACTAATGCTTTGAACATCCACCGACAGACTAAAGGTTTTTAGATTTAAAAAAGTGAAGTATTTTCAGCCTGTGGGCCCTGGTATAAGCGGATTAGCGCACGCCTCAGAGTAACGCTTTCTAGACTCCGCCCCAGTGCTTTAAAACTGCCATCGCTTTAGCGGAGAAAATACAACCAGCGGCGCGAAATATGTTTAAAACAGTGAGTCAGGTCATAGAGAAAAAAACGACACAGAACCAGGTGTGAAACGATTTTGTTCCCGTGCAGTTTTGACAAATAATTTCAGTCTTTTGTTGCTCGTTTTATAACAATAACTTTGATAAAAATGTACCGCGTAAAGCCGCAGCGCCCGCTCTGAGCCCGTCATACTGGTTTTCTGCCTGTAGGTGGCGGAGAAGATGGGGTTCCCCGCGGCTCTGGTGAAGGAAGCGGCAGAAAACATGATCAAACTGTACAACCTGTTCATCCAGTACGACGCGTCCATGGTGGAGATCAACCCCATGGTGGAGGACTCCTCTGGCATCGGTGAAACACTTATCCACCGCAGACAAAAACACGGCACACAATATGTCCATGGAGATGCCGTTACACTGCCTGAAATGTTCCTCAGTCTGGCATTAAACACGTCTATCTCAATGGAGGAAAGCACCACCAGTAACAATGCATGTTTTTAAATGCACTTTTGAGCAATAAAGTGGGACTAAACTCCGCCCACAACCACATTTCACATAGAGCTGATAAACGGGGCGGGGCCTGGAGGACTAAAGGGGAGAGGGGCGGGGCCTGGAGGACTAAAGGGGAGAGGGGCGGGGCCTGGAGGACTAAAGGGGAGAGGGGCGGGGCCTGGAGGACTAAAGGGGAGAGGGGCGGGGCCTGGAGGACTAAAGGGGAGAGGGGCGGGGCCTGGAGGTTTGATGGCAGCACACACTTTTTTGAGGACTTTTTTTTTTAATACAAAGCTGTAATTGTACCCAGTTTGTTCTGAAGTTTCCAAAATAACAATATTATTGAAAGACCATACACAGTGTAACAGAGGACTTTAAAGCCATGCTGTGGAACATTCTAAGGAAAGCAGTAACATTTCCCTGGACACTAGCCCTGGCATTTCTGATTTTAAATGAATACACCATACCCCCGTGTAATGTTTGTCTCTTTTTCTCTGTCCCTTCTCTCTCCTCCTTCTCTTTTCCTCCCTCTCTCCCTCCATTTATCCTCTCCCTCCCTCTGTCCTCTTCTTTCCCTCTTCTCTCCCTCCCTCTCTCTTCTCCTCTCTTATCCCTCCTTCCCTTTCTCCTCTCCTCCCTCCCTCCTTCTCTCCTTTACCTCCTCTCTCCTCCCTCTCTCCCTCTCCTCCTCTTCTTCCCTCTGTCTCCTTTCCCACCCTCTCTCCTCCCTCCCACCTCTCCTCTCCCTCTCTCTCCTGTCCTCTCTCATCCCTCTCTCCTTTTCTCCTCTATTCCCTCCCTCCTTCTCTCCTCTTTCCTCCTTCTCTTCTCTCCTTTCCCTTCTCTCTCCCTTCCTCCCTCCCTCTCTCCTCTACTTTCTCCTCCTCTCTCTCTCCTCTTCTCTCCCCCTCTCCTCTCCTTTCCCTCTCCTCCTCCCCCTCTCCCTCTCCTCCTCTCCTCCTCTCCTCCTCTCCCCCTCTCCCCCTCTCCTCCCTCTCTCCTCCTCTCCTCCCTCTCTCCTCCTCTCCTCCTCTCCTCTCCTCCCTCTCTCCTCCTCTCCCCCTCTCCTCCCCCTCTCCTCCCCCTCTCCTCCCTCTCTCCTCCTCTCCTCTCCTCCCCCTCTCCCTCTCCTCCTCTCTCCTCCTCTCCTCCTCTCCCCCTCTCCCCCTCTCCTCCTCCTCTCCTCTCTCCTCCTCTCCTCCTCTCCTCCTCCTCTCCTCCTCCTCCTCTCCTCCTCTCCCCCTCCTCTCCCCCTCCTCTCCTCTCCCCCTCTCCTCTCCTCTCCCCTCCTCCCCCTCCTCCCCTCCTCTCCTCTCCTCCTCTCCTCCTCTCCTCTCCCCTCCTCCTCCTCCTCTCCTCCTCTCCTCCTCTCCTCTCCCTTCCTCTCCTCTCCTCCTCTCCTCCTCTCCTCTCCCCTCCTCCTCCTCTCCTCCTCTCCTCCTCTCCTCTCCCCTCCCCCCCGCCGCCCCCTCCTCTCCTCTCCTCTCCCCTCCTCCCCCTCCTCCCCTCCTCTCCTCTCCTCCTCTCCTCCTCTCCTCTCCCCTCCTCCTCCTCTCCTCTCCTCCTCTCCTCCTCTCCTCTCCCCCTCTCCTCCCCCTCTCCTCCTCCCCTCCTCCCTCTCTCCTCCTCCCCTCCTCCTCCTCTCCTCCTCTCCTCCTCAGTCATGTGCATGGATGCCAAGATAAACTTTGACCCAAACGCGTCGTATCGTCAGGACAAAGTGTTTGCTCTGAGGGACTGGAGCCAGGAGGACCCCCGGGACCGACAGGCGGCCAAGGCGGACCTCAACTACATCGGGCTGGACGGGACCATCGGCTGCCTAGGTCTGGAGGAGGGAGGGAGGAGGGAGGGAGGAGGGAGGGAGGAGGAGAGAGGGAGGAAGAGGGAGAGGAGACAGCCGGGGTGGAGGGGGGTGATTTTTATTGTTCCAAAACACTACATTATGATTGGGCTTCACTTGTAACAGAAATATTTACAGAGTTAAAAGTTTTAGGAATTTGATCCAAACAAATAATGTAATAAAATGACTATAGCACACTTCAGCTGTAAAAATCTGATTTTCTTTATCTTCATTTGGCGTTTTAAGTGTTTGAAATGCAGCTCGTCTCCTTCCAGTTAAACCTCTTCACTTTAATTCAGATTCTTCTTTTGTCAGTGAAAGCAGAGCAGACCCAGAGCTCCTCAGACGCTCATGTTTGAAAACTTAAGTGATCATTAAGGAGCAGGGGTCAGAGGATTGTTGTTTCACTTACCCCCTGTCCCCGCCCACGCTCTGTACACACTTGAAAAATACAGACGTACATGTAGATTGGCGCCATAGATTGGCACGTGTCAGAACGTGGAGCGGTGAATGAAAACTGGATTTAACTTTAACAGACTTGAAACAGCCCGACACTCTGTTTACATTATCATCATTTGTTTACATTATCATCATTTGTTTACATTATCATCATTTGTTTACATTATCATTTGTTTACATTATCATCATTTGTTTACATTATCATCATTTGTTTACATTATCATTTGTTTACATTATCATTTGTTTACATTATCATCATTTGTTTACATTATTACTCTGTGGTGGTGATGCTTCTTTTATTTTACAGTTAATGGGGCGGGACTTGCTATGGCAACTATGGACATTATAAAGCTCCATGGTGGAACCCCGGCCAACTTCCTGGATGTGGGGGGCGGAGCTACAGCGCATCAGGTGACCGAGGCGTTCAAACTGATCACCTCGGACAGAAAGGTGCGATGATGGATTCAAACGGAGAGCGCGGCGTGAGATCGGACGTGCGGCTCAAATGTTTGGGTTGTTTTCGTTTCAGGTTCAGGCGATTCTGGTGAATATTTTTGGAGGAATCATGAGGTGTGATGTCATCGCTCAGGGCATCATCATGGCCGTGAGGGACCTGGACCTCAAGATCCCCATCGTAGTCCGGTTACAAGGTATGGCCCGTCGTAGTACGGTCGTAGTACAGCCCTAGTACGGCCCGTCGTAGTACGGTCGTAGTACGGTCGTAGTACGGCCCGTCGTAGTACGGTCGTAGTACGGTCACGAGGTAAACGATGAGGTCAGTGGTTCTGGATATGTTCTCGTCCTCGTCTGAACCTGCTCTGTTTCCTTGTGTTTATATAAATGTGCTTTTTTGTGTCACTTTATCTGCTGTTCTGGTTGTGGCTGTTTGTTTGTGTTGGATTTTAAATGGAGCTGGCACCTCCTGTTTGTCCTCAGGGACAGTCCTCCTCCTGCTCCTCCTCCTGCTCCTCCTCCCCCTCCCCCTCCTCCTCCTCCTCCTGCTCCTCCTCCCCCTCCCCCTCCCCCTCCCCCTCCCCCTCCTGCTGCTGTGGAGCTGGGACATTTCATTTACACAGATATAATGAGACGCTCCATTTTGCAACAAATTTGACGTATCTTAACAAAACGCTTTAATATTTATTATTAAAGTTTATTAATAAAATGTTATGAAAACTGCTCCCAGAGTGTTTAAAGACGCTGTAGAGGAACAGAGCAGAGTCTTATATTTTCACTGGAGGAGGCTGCAATTATCACATGATCAAATCAACACTGTGTGTACTGTTAAAACTGTTTATGTTTGTGTAGAGGTGTGTGTGTGTGTGTGTGTGTGTGTGTGTGTGTGTGTGTGTGTGTGTGTAGACTCACGTGTGTGTTGTTGCCGTAGGGACCCGTGTGGACGATGCTAAAGCTCTGATCGCTGCCAGTCCTCTGAAGATCTTGGCCTGTGACGACCTCGATGAAGCTGCTAAAATGGTGAGTCACATCCACTGAAGCACCTGGGGTTCATGTAGTACGATGGCACGGCGCTTAGACCTTCAGCCCCACAACGAGAAGGTTCTGCTTTGATTCCTGAACAGGAGTGGGGTCTGTGTGTGGAGTTTGCATGTTCTGTCTGTGTAGTTTCCTCTGCTCCTCGTCCTCTTAAACACTGTGCTCCCTGAAACTGAAGCAGAAAACAGTTCACAAACCAGGAACTTACTTTGGTGATAAAGTGCAACATAAAACACACTGAATAAATACAAATACAAATAAAGGCACGCACAAAGTTAAGAAAGATGTGCTTAAAAAAATAAAAATAAAATACTTAGAAAATATATACAACAATGAGGAGGTGAATCTCAGAGGGACTATACTGGGTAAAGGAGATAGTTTGAATTAAAATGTCTGTTAGATTAACAAAGACAAGATTTACATCATTTCCACTGTACTTGGGGCCAATGCTGTCAACATTCTCTGGGGCTGTGATGCTAACTGTAGGCACTGCTCTGTCTGAGACTTTGTTAGACTTTGTTAGTTTTATTTTAACACAATCTGACCATAAAGAGCTGATTTATCTGAACAGGTGAGCTGATCTGTGCTGTTAAACAAGTCCCTCTCAAATAACGTCACAGTCAAAGCTAGCATGAGCATTAGCATGAGCATTAGCATTAGCATGAGCCAACAGTTTTTCAGTGAGTTAACAAAAATCCAGACTGGATTTAAAGAGCACACTTCCAGGAGCCTGTGGTCAGTCCGAGCTCATGGTCCTGTTTAGAGTCTGATTTTTAGCAAAAACATGAGTGTAACTCACTGTAGTAACTGTTAGCTAATGCTAGCTAGCTCGTGACTAATTTTAACTTGTTTCACAGCACGAGTCAGCTCACCTGTTGTAGTTGGAGCTACGCTAACTCTTTCTGATCAGTGTTAACATGAAGCACAGGTGAAAGTCGTCGGTTCTAACTCCTGTTGTGTCGTGCAGGTTGTGAAACTTTCTGAAATCGTGTCTTTGGCGAAGGAAGCTCAAGTCGACATCACCTTCCAACTGCCCATTTAAAGCACTCCACCTGTGTCGTCCTCCTCCTCTGTAGCTGCCTCACCTGTCGCCCCTGTCGCACCTGTCGCCCCTGTCGCACCTGTCGCACCTGTCGCACCTGTCGCACCTGTCGCACCTGTCGCCCTGCCTACAGAACAGAGTCTATGGACAGAAAAACACAAAACCATCACAGCTTCACAGTTTCAGGCGGTGCAAAGAAAACCTGCTCGAGTTAAAACGACTTTAAACTTCAGTCCTACTTTATAAAGTTAATGCGCCTCAGAACAGAGACTTAATGAACCACTCGCTCATTATGAATTAATTAAGAACGGTCCAGGTTCAGCGACGCTTAAAGAGCTCGTGTTTGCTTCATTCTCACATGTTTAACACACAAACCTGCAGATTTCGCCCGAGTTGAGTTCGCTCAAACAGAAAACACTCCGTTCCACCTTGTGATGTCATGTGGTGATACAGGAAGTGCTCCGCCGTGTTGAGGTAACGACATTATAACGCGGCTCAAGTGCGTTTTGTGCGATCTAGGAGCTTTAAGAGGTTTTGTTGAGGGTCGGGTTATTACTGGTGAATAAGCCGGAGTCATTCTTTAATAAACTGTTTGTTCATGATGAATAAAGCCTTTGTTCACACTTTAATGAGGCTGATTAAAGTGTTAAGGACATTTTAATCTTGTTTTTTGAGTAGTTTTGACACGTCTAAATCACTTTACTTACAGACTGAAATACAAATTTTTATTATTAAGTTACTGTACGTGTCAAACTCAAGGCCCGGGGGCGAAATCTGGTCCACCGTGTCATTTTATGTGGCCGCGTCAAGGTAAATTAAAATGTGTAACTATCTTAAAATGTCAGTTTATCAGGAGATATTCAGTTAGTCTTTTTTTTTTTTTCAAAATTTGATTCAAATCGGAGCAAATCTTTATTTAAAACCGACAATTTTTCTGTTAAACTTTCTTGACTCTAGACTTAAGAAGTAAATTATTAAAAATGTGTCAAAACTTCTCCAAAAATGTCTCAGTTTAAGTCTTTTAAAGTCGTGCTGAGGTTGTTTTTGTCCTTTTTTTTTTCTCGGCGTCTCTCCATCCAAATGTACTGAGTCAAAACGCACAATTTGTTTATTTAAGCAGCTCCTCTTCCACCAGTACACTCAAAAACAGCGCCCCCCAGTGACTGTACTCTATATAAACCCATGTCTGTGTTATTTTAATGTTATTAGAGATTTACTGAATAAAATGTTTTCGCCATTTTGTCTCGTCTAAAGTTATTTATCGCCCAAAACAATCACAATTTCACGTTCGATTCTTTGAAAAAAATGTAGGTGAAATGACTTAAAGTGGCACTAAACACCTAAACTCCGCCCACAACCGCATTTCACATAGAGCAGCTGAAGTGGGCGGAGTCTGGAGGTATAAGGATCGCCGTGATTGGTCTAACAGGTGTCCACTCCTCAAACTCCGCCCCTCAAGGCGTTTGTGATCAGAGACGCCTGGCTGTAAACAGGGCAGTTTTGTGTGATGTCACGTAGTACTTGAAATTGCAGTGACCACTAGGGGCAGCGCGCACCAGACCAGAGAGCTGCAGACTCGCCGCGTTTGTGTTAAAGTCGACAAAAATGTTTAGTTCATTTTAAGTAGAGTTTGGAAACTTTTATTTACTTCAGACTGGGATTTTTTTGTTTTTTTTTGTTTTTTGTTTATACAAAAGTTCCAGGACTGGACCAGGTCTAAACCAGGTCTAAACCAGGTCTAAACCAGGTCTAAACCAGGTCTAAACCAGGTCTAAACCAGGACTGGACCAGGTCTAAACCAGGTCTAAACCAGGACTAAACCAGGTCTAAACCAGGTCTAAACCAGGTCTAAACCAGGTCTAAACCAGGACTGGACCAGGTCTAAACCAGGTCTAAACCAGGTCTAAACCAGGTCTAAACCAGGTCTAAACCAGGTCTAAACCAGGTCTAAACCAGGACTAAACCAGGTCTAAACCAGGTCTAAACCAGGTCTAAACCAGGACTGGACCAGGTCTAAACCAGGTCTAAACCAGGACTAACCAGGACTGGACCAGGTCTAAACCAGGTCTAAACCAGGTCTAAACCAGGACTGGACCAGGTCTAAACCAGGTCTAAACCAGGACTAACCAGGACTAAACCAGAACTAGGCCAGGTCTAAACAAGGTCTAAACAAGGTCTAAACCAGGACTAAACAAGGTCTAAACCAGGACTAAACCGGGATTGAACCAGGATTAAACTGGGTCTAAACCGGGTCTAAACCAGGACTAATCCGGGACTAAACCGGGTCTAAACCAGGACTAATCCGGGTCTAACCCAGGCCTTTCTTGTGCTCGTCCAAACCCTCTGGCCTTCATCTCGTCTCGTCTTATCTTCTAAAGTTTCCTCTCTTCCCTCCTGGCTGCGTTTCTTTCGATAATGATCTTTCGATAATGATCTTTCGATAATGATCTGCGAGTTTTCAGAAAACACTTTCTCTCTCGTCGAGTCGTTCTGCTGGATTCAGATAAACGTTTCCTCGAAATCCAACGACTTTTTCAAATCGTCGCAAAATCTGCCTCTGGGTTTAAATCCTGGTGTTTTTCACGTTGTGATTTCAGTTTGTGATTTCAGTTTGTGATTTCAGTTTGTGATTTCAGTTTGTGATTTCAGTTTGTGATTTCAGTTTGTGATTTCAGTTTGTGATTTCAGTTTGTGATTTCAGTGTCTCTGTTCATGTCAGAATCTCCTTAGTGCTCTGAAGGGGCAGGGGCTCAGCACAGAGAGGAGACTCATAAGTTTCACTCTCGTTTTTGTCAATACTTTATTTTTGGGCGAATATCACATTTTCAAAACAAATGTGTGACAGTTAATCCCCCACAGGATTATCCACAAGTAAAGTTACATGATGAAGCTTTAAGTCTGACAGGGCCTCAGGTGTGTTGACCTTTGACCTGGTTTATGGGTCATATCTGTGGAGTTCCTGGTTCTTCTCTGCGAAAAAAAACATGGATAAAAGATCTTTCCCTCCCTCTCTCCTCCTTCTCTCTCCTCCCTCCTCTCCTCCTCTCCTCCTCTCCTCCTCTCCTTCTCTCCTCTCCTCCTCCTCTTCTCCTCTTCTCCTCTTCTCCTCTTCTCCTCCTCTCTCCGCTCCAGTCACTTTAGACTCACAGAGGGAAGAGGAACCACAACTTTTACTCGAGTAAGAGTACTGGTACTTGAAAATAACACATTCTCCTTGACTGGTTCAAAGTTGGACACTGCCCTCTACTGGTGAATGTGGTCAGGTGAGGGATTTGGGAACAGCACAAAGTCAAACAACTTTAAACAAAAATAGTTTATTGAATGTTTGAGTAAAATGCAGTGAGAGATTTTGAACACACACAAATCCACAGGAACACGAGCTGCTCTCACTGTAAGAGCCTTTATCGTTTCTCATTTTAGATTCAAACACAAACAAAATGATCATCTCAAAACTCACTTTTTGTCTTTTATAAAACCAGACTTATTATTCATAAACTGACCTGCACAATGGTCCAAAACTCAACCAGATTCTCAAATAAACAAATGATCCATATTCATATCAGCCAGGCCAAGTTACAGGTCAGATCTGTGGAGAGCAGAGCCATCTCACAGTTAGAATGCATTTTTAAATACAAGCTTGACAAGTTTAATGCCAAACTGTGGAACATCTCCATAGTGACAAGCAGGTGACGGAGCCCAACCTCCTGTAACAGCTCAACCTCAGTGTTAGACGAGTGGAACGAGTGGAACAGGTTTTCATGTTTTTACAATTCAGACTTGGTTTGGAACAAGGAACAACTTTTATGGCACTTTAAATTCATGATTTCAACACATTCATTTCACAAAATAAAGGTGTTATTTATTTTGAATCATAACCATTGTGTCATTTCTATTCGTGACTCGACCCTAGAATGTGCTGCATTAAACAAGAAACTGCATTTGAACAAGACTCATTTGAGCTGCTCCATCTGTATTAAATATGATACATATATAGAATTATTTCATTTGACACGTCATTGTACTGCACTAAAAGTGTAATAGTAACTAGACACAGAAAAGTATTGAGGTATTAACCAGTACAACGGCCAACTGGTCTAGACCGAGACTAAACCAGGACTAAACCAATAAAGAAAGAGCCTGATGAAGGTGGTGTTTGTTGATAAGTTTATAAAGCCTGCCTCCTCACACCAAAGCACTGTGGCACTACACTGATCCTTTACACTTTGTTCCTCTTTGATTCTCTTTTGTATAGTTTGACTTGTGCCCAATGACCCTGTGTGTGTGACTGTAAACTGCTCACACAGTCTCTTTTGAACTCTGATAAAACATGTGTGTGTGCCTTTAAGAGGCGTGGCTTCCTGCTTCCTCCACACAGAGCTGTGGGTGCAGCTCTCACTCTTAAGTTTCACTTCTGTCCAAGTCAAACTGTTTCTGATCCAGGAGAGATGGCGCAGAAAGCACTCGACCAAGAAGCCTTTTCCTGCTCCGTGTGTTTGGATCTACTGAAGGATCCTGTGACTATTCCCTGTGGACACAGCTACTGCAGGAACTGTGTCCAACAGCACTGGGACCAAGAGGACGAGAAGCAGCTCTACAGCTGTCCTGAATGTCGCCTCAGCTTCAGCCCCAGACCTGCCCTGGTGAAAAACATCATGTTAGCAGCTGTAGTAGAGCAGATGAAGAAGACAGCGCCCCCTGCTGCCCTCTGCTATGCCGGACCTGAGGATGTGTCCTGTGATGTGTGCACTGGGAGGAAGCTGAGAGCTGTCCAGTCCTGTCTGCAGTGTGTGGCCTCTTACTGTGAGCGCCACCTACAGCCTCATGATGTAGTTGCAGCTTTTAAGAAACACCAGCTGGTGGCGCCGTCTCACAGGCTCCAGGAAAACATCTGTGAACAACACGACGAAGTGAAGAAGATGTTCTGCGTCACAGATCAGCAGCTCCTCTGTTACCTCTGCTCTGTGGACCAACATAAGGGTCATGACATAGTGTCCTCTGCCTCAGAGAGGGCTCAGAGGCAGGCAGAGCTGCCGGCCAGGAGGGCCCTGCTGCTCCAGAGCCTCCAGCACAAAGAGACAGACCTGAAGAGGCTCCAACAGGAGGCCCAGGACATCAGGAGCTCTGCCCAGACAGCAGTGCAGCGCAGCAACGACAGCTTCAGAGACATGGCCCTTCTCCTGGACAAAAGACGCTCTGAAGTGGAGCAGCAGATCCGCTCCCAGGAGGACACCCAACTGAGCCGAGTCCAAGAGCTCCAGGACCAACTGCAGCAGGACGTGAGGGGGCTGAAGAGGAGCCTCTCTGAGCTGGACACACTGGACCTCACCCAGGATCATAACCAGTTTATACAGCGCTACGCTTCACTGTCCCCACACACACAGAGCACAGAGCCAGCCACCATTCACACAGGGGACCGGGGATACTTTGAGGAAGTGACCAGAGCTGTGTCCAAGCTCAGGGACACACTCCAGCTCACTCTGAGTCCAGTCCAGGTTTTACTGGCACCAGCTGAACCAAGCTCCAGAGAGGACTTCTTATATTATTCTACAGAAATCACTCTGGACACAAACACAGCTCACACCAGACTGTCTCTGTCTGATGGAAACAGAAGAGTAACATGTATGAGTAAACACCAGAGTTATCCAGATCATCCAGACAGATTCAGTGACTATGGTCAAGTCCTGAGCAGAGAGAGTCTGACGGGCCGCTGTTACTGGGAGGTGGAGTGGAGCGGGGGGAGGGTTTATATAGCAGTTTCATACAGAGAGATTCAGAGGAAAGGAAACTCTGATGAATGTTTATTTGGATACAATGATGAATCCTGGGCCTTCGACTGTGAAAATACCAGTCCATCATTTTGGTTTAACAAAGTCAAGTCCCAGGTCTCAGGTCCGGTCGGGTCCAGAATCGGGGTTTACCTGGACCACAGTGCAGGGGTTTTGGCGTTTTACAGCGTCTCTGAAAGTACCATGAGCCTCCTCCACAGAGTCCAGACCAGGTTCACTCGGCCTCTCTACACTGGGGTCGGGATTGGTAGGTTCTTTTTTAGTTTTGGAGGCACTGTACATTTCCCTAAACTGAAATAGCAGCTTTGTTCTCCACAGTTTGATCAAATTTGTGCCTTTTATATTTGACTAATTTGACTATTGACTATTTTTGTGTTGAAATGTGAGTTATTTTGTCAAACTTTTCTAAACTTGATCAAATATGACATGGGGAGAGTTCAAATCATGACAAAATCCTGATCTAATAAAACAGGCCATTTTCCACAATATTGAGTTGATTAGTGTCATTCTAGTGTTTTTATCATGACATAACTGTACTGTTTGTGTAGTGTGTGTTTTTGTATGTCTCAGGGACTGCAGATGGAACACAGCATCTCTTCACTGTTTCCTTTGAATTCTGCAGACTAATAGTGTTCATACTGTTACTGCAAAACTAAACTCAGACTCTACATATTTGACATCTACATTTACATCTGTTTTGAACTTTGAACTTGATTTACACTTTCAATTCCAATGTTGTTCCTCATGTAATGTAAGTGTATGTAAGTCTCTGCTGTAAATGTCAAAGTCATTCTGTTATATCATGGGACTTTTCAATCACAAACACATTCACAAATCAATCTGTACAAGAAAATCAATAAAATCAATCAAATAAGAAAACCTTTGTTTGTCCTCAGTGGGGAAATTGCAGTGTTGTAACAGCAAAGGACAGACAAAAAGTCCAAACTGTTCCAGATAAATAAGGATTTAAATAGGCCAGTTAGATACACAAGTGGAACTAAAATACATGTGAAAAATATCACAATATACTTTGAACATCATAAATACTTGTACAGTAAACTCCATTATGTACAATAAGTATCTATGGGCAGCAGAGGTGGGTAGTACTCAGTTACATTTACTCAAGTACATTTACTGGACTCACTTTGGAATAAAACTGGACTTTTCTGACACTTTTAAGGCCCCGTACTTTTACTTCTACTTGAGTAATATATGGTACAGAGTACAAGGACTAAACCAGGACTAAACCAGGACTAAACCAGGACTAAACCAGGACTAAACTAGGACTAAACCAGGACTGAACCAGGACTAAACCAGGACTAAACTAGGACTAAACCAGGACTGAACTAGGACTAAACCAGGACTAAACCAGGACTGAACTAGGACTAAACCAGGACTGAACTAGGACTAAACTAGGACTGAACTAGGACTAAACCAGGACTGAACTAGGACTAAACCAGGACTGAACCAGGACTAAACCAGGACTGAACCAGGACTAAACCAGGACTAAACCAGGATTGAACCAGGACTAAACCAGGACTAAACCAGGACTGAACTAGGACTAAACCAGGACTAAACCAGGACTAAACAAGGACTAAACCAGGATTGAACCAGGACTAAACCAGGACTAAACCAGGACTAAACCAGGACTGAACTAGGACTAAACCAGGACTAAACCAGGACTAAACCAGGACTAAACCAGGACTGAACTAGGACTAAACCAGGACTAAACCAGGACTAAACCAGGACTGAACTAGGACTAAACCAGGACTGAACCAGGACTAAACCAGGACTAAACCAGGACTGAACCAGGTCTAAACCAGGACTAAACCAGGACTAAACCAGGACTAAACCAGGACTGAACTAGGACTAAACCAGGACTAAACCAGGACTAAACCAGGACTAAACCAGGATTGAACCAGGACTAAACCAGGACTAAACCAGGACTAAACCAGGACTGAACTAGGACTAAACCAGGACTAAACCAGGACTAAACCAGGACTAAACCAGGATTGAACCAGGACTAAACCAGGACTGAACCAGGACTAAACCAGGACTAAACCAGGACTGAACCAGGACTAAACCAGGACTAAACCAGGACTGAACTAGGACTAAACCAGGACTAAACCAGGACTAAACCAGGATTGAACCAGGACTAAACCAGGACTGAACCAGGACTAAACCAGGACTAAACCAGGACTAAACCAGGACTGAACCAGGACTGAACCATGACTGAACCAGGACTAAACCAGGACTAAACCAGGACTAAACCAGGACTTTACCAGGACTAAACCAGGACTGAACCAGGACTAAACCAGGACTAAACCAGGACTAAACCAGGACTAAACCAGGACTAAACCAGGACTGAACCAGGACTAAACCAGGACTTTACCAGGACTAAACCAGGACTGAACCAGGACTAAACCAGGACTAAACCAGGACTAAACCAGGACTAAACCAGGACTAAACCAGGACTGAACCAGGACTGAACCAGGTCTAAACCAGGACTTAACCAGGACTAAACAAGGACTAAACCAGGACTAAACCAGGACTGAACTAGGACTAAACCAGGACTGAACTAGGACTAAACCAGGACTAAACCAGGACTAAACCAGGACTGAACCAGGACTGAACCAGGTCTAAACCAGGACTTAACCAGGACTAAACCAGGACTGAACTAGGACTAAACCAGGACTAAACAAGGACTAAACCAGGACTAAACCAGGACTGAACTAGGACTAAACCAGGACTAAACCAGGACTGAACCAGGACTAAACCAGGACTGAACAAGGACTAAACCAGGACTAAACCAGGACTAAACCAGGACTGAACCAGGACTAAACCAGGACTGAACTAGGACTAAACCAGGACTAAACCAGGACTAAACCAGGACTAAACCAGGATTGAACCAGGACTAAACCAGGACTAAACCAGGACTAAACCAGGACTGAACCAGGACTAAACCAGGACTAAACCAGGACTAAACCAGGACTAAACCAGGACTAAACCAGGACTTAACCAGGACTGAACCAGGACTAAACCAGGACTTAACCAGGACTAAACCAGGACTAAACCAGGACTGAACCAGCACTGAACCAGGACTAAACAAGGACTAAACCAGGACTGAACTAGGACTAAACCAGGACTAAACAAGGACTAAACCAGGACTAAACCAGGACTAAACCAGGACTAAACCAGGACTGAACTAGGACTAAACCAGGACTAAACCAGGACTGAACCAGGACTAAACCAGGACTGAACAAGGACTAAACCAGGACTAAACCAGGACTAAACCAGGACTGAACCAGGACTAAACCAGGACTGAACTAGGACTAAACCAGGACTAAACCAGGACTAAACCAGGACTAAACCAGGACTAAACCAGGACTGAACCAGGACTAAACCAGGACTAAACCAGGACTAAACCAGGACTGAACCAGGACTAAACCAGGACTAAACCAGGACTAAACCAGGACTAAACCAGGACTAAACCAGGACTAAACAAGGACTAAACCAGGACTAAACCAGGACTAAACCAGGACTGAACCAGGACTAAACCAGGACTGAACCAGGACTAAACCAGGACTAAACCAGAACTAAACTAGGACTGAACCAGGACTGAACCAGGACTGAACCAGGACTAAACCAGGACTGAACCAGGACTAAACAAGGACTAAACCAGGACTAAACCAGGACTAAACCAGGACTAAACAAGGACTAAACCAGGACTAAACCAGGACTAAACTAGGACTAAACCAGGACTAAACCAGGACTGAACCAGGACTAAACCAGGACTAAACCAGGACTAAACCAGGACTAAACCAGGACTAAACCAGGACTGAACCAGGACTAAACAAGGACTAAACCAGGACTAAACCAGGACTAAACCAGGACTGAACCAGGACTAAACCAGGACTGAACCAGGACTAAACCAGGACTAAACCAGAACTAAACTAGGACTGAACCAGGACTGAACCAGGATTGAACCAGGACTAAACCAGGACTGAACCAGGACTAAACAAGGACTAAACCAGGACTAAACCAGGACTAAACCAGGACTAAACAAGGACTAAACCAGGACTAAACCAGGACTAAACTAGGACTAAACCAGGACTAAACCAGGACTAAACCAGGACTGAACCAGGACTGAACCAGGACTAAACAAGGACTAAACCAGGACTAAACCAGGACTAAACCAGGACTGAACCAGGACTAAACCAGGACTGAACCAGGAATAAACCAGGACTAAACCAGGACTAAACTAGGACTGAACCAGGACTGAACCAGGACTAAACCAGGACTAAACCAGGACTGAACTAGGACTAAACCAGGACTAAACCAGGACTGAACCAGGACTAAACCAGGACTAAACCAGGACTAAACCAGGACTGAACCAGGACTAAACCAGGACTAAACCAGGACTAAACCAGGACTGAACCAGCACTGAACCAGGACTAAACCAGGACTAAACCAGGACTAAACTAGGACTGAACCAGGACTAAACCAGGACTAAACCAGGACTAAACCAGGACTGAACCAGGACTAAACCAGGACTGAACCAGGACTAAACCAGGACTAAACTAGGACTGAACCAGGACTAAACCAGGACTAAACCAGGACTAAACCAGGACTAAACCAGGACTGAACCAGGACTAAACCAGGACTAAACCATGACTAAACCAGGTTTGAACCAGGACTAAACCAGGACTAAACCAGGACTAAACCAGGACTAAACCAGGACTGAACCAGGACTAAACCAGGACTAAACCAGGACTAAACCAGGACTAAACCAGGACTGAACCAGGACTAAACCAGGACTGAACCAGGACTAAACCAGGACTAAACCAGAACTAAACTAGGACTGAACCAGGACTGAACCAGGATTGAACCAGGACTAAACCAGGACTGAACCAGGACTAAACAAGGACTAAACCAGGACTAAACCAGGACTAAACAAGGACTAAACCAGGACTAAACCAGGACTAAACTAGGACTAAACCAGGACTAAACAAGGACTAAACCAGGACTAAACCAGGAATAAACCAGGACTAAACCAGGACTAAACCAGGACTAAACCAGGACTGAACCAGGACTAAACCAGGACAAAACCAGGACTAAACCAGGACTAAACCAGGACTAAACCAGGACTAAACCAGGACTAAACCAGGATTGAACCAGGACTAAGCCAGGACTAAACCAGGACTAAACAAGGACTAAACCAGGACAAAACCAGGACTAAACCAGGACTAAACCAGGACTAAACCAGGACTAAACCAGGATTGAACCAGGACTAAGCCAGGACTAAACCAGGACTAAACTAGGACTGAACCAGGTCTAAACCAGGACTAAACCAGGACTAAACCAGGACTAAACAAGGACTAAACCAGGACTGAACCAGGACTAAACCAGGACTAAACCAGGACTAAACTAGGACTGAACCAGGACTGAACCAGGATTGAACCAGGACTAAACCAGGACTGAACCAGGACTAAACAAGGACTAAACCAGGACTAAACCAGGACTAAACCAGGACTAAACAAGGACTAAACCAGGACTAAACCAGGACTAAACCAGAACTAAATCAGGACTAAACCAGGACTGAACCAGGACTAAACCAGGACTGAACCAGGACTAAACCAGGACTAAACCAGGACTGAACCAGGACTAAACTAGGACTAAACCAGGACTAAACCAGGACTGAACCAGGACTAAACCAGGACTGAACCAGGACTAAACTAGGACTAAACCAGGACTAAACCAGGACTGAACCAGGACTGAACCAGGACTAAACCAGGACTAAACCAGGACTGAACCAGGACTAAACCAGGACTGAACCAGGACTGAACCAGGACTGAACCAGGACTGATCCAGGACTAAACCAGGACTGAACCAGGACTGAACCAGGACTAAACCAGGACTAAACCAGGACTGAACCAGGACTAAACCAGGACTAAACCAGGACTAAACCAGGTCTAAACCAGGACTAAACCAGAACTAAATCAGGACTAAACCAGGACTGAACCAGGACTCAACCAGGACTGAACCAGGACTAAACCAGGACTAAACTAGGACTGAACCACGACTGAACCAGGACTAAACCAGGACTAAACCAGGACTAAACCAGGACTAAACCAGGACTGAACCAGGACTAAACCAGGACTAAACCAGGACTGAACCAGGTCTAAACCAGGACTAAACCAGGACTAAACCAGGACTGAACCAGGTCTAAACCAGGACTAAACCAGGACTGAATCAGGACTAAACCAGGACTAAACCAGGACTAAACCAGGAGTGAACCAGGAGTGAACCAGGACTAAACCAGGACTAAACCAGGACTAAACCAGGACTGAACCAGGACTAAACCAGGACTGAACCAGGACTGAACCAGGACTAAACCAGGACTAAACCAGGACTAAACCAGGACTAAACCAGGACTGAACCAGGACTAAACCAGGATTGAACCAGGACTAAACCAGGACTAAACCAGGACTAAACCAGGACTAAACCAGGACTGAACCAGGACTGAACCAGGACTAAACCAGGATTGAACCAGGACTAAACCAGGACTAAACCAGGACTGAACCAGGACTAAACCAGGACTGAACCAGGACTGAACCAGGACTAAACCAGGACTAAACCAGGACTAAACCAGGACTAAACCAGGACTGAACCAGGACTAAACCAGGATTGAACCAGGACTAAACCAGGACTAAACCAGGACTAAACCAGGACTAAACCAGGACTGAACCAGGACTGAACCAGGACTAAACCAGGATTGAACCAGGAATAAACCAGGAATAAACCAGGACTAAACCAGGACTAAACCAGGACTGAACCAGGATTGAACCAGGAATAAACCAGGACTAAACCAGGACTAAACCAGGACTAAACCAGGACTAAACCAGGACTGAACCAGGACTAAACCAGGACTGAACCAGGACTGAACCAGGACTAAACCAGGACTAAACCAGGACTGAACCAGGACTGAACCAGGACTAAACCAGGACTAAACCAGGACTAAACCAGGACTAAACCAGGACTGAACCAGGACTAAACCAGGACTAAACAAGGACTAAACCAGGACAAAACCAGGACTAAACCAGGACTAAACAAGGACTAAACCAGGACAAAACCAGGACTAAACCAGGACTAAACCAGGACTAAACCAGGATTGAACCAGGAATAAACCAGGACTAAACCAGGACTGAACCAGGACTAAACCAGGACTAAACAAGGACTAAACCAGGACTAAACCAGGACTAAACCAGGACTGAACCAGGACTGAACCAGGACTAAACCAGGACTGAACCAGGACTAAACCAGGACTAAACAAGGACTAAATCATGACTAAACCAGGACTAAACCAGGACTAAACCAGGACTGAACCAGGACTAAGCCAGGACTAAACAAGGACTAAACCAGGACTAAACCAGGACTAAACCAGGACTAAACCAGGACTAAACCAGGACTAAACAAGGACTAAATCAGGACAAAACCAGGACTAAACCAGGACTAAACCAGGACTGAACCAGGACTGAACCAGGACTAAACAAGGACTAAACCAGGACTAAACCAGGACTAAACCAGGACTAAACCAGGACTGAACCAGGACTAAACCAGGACTAAACCAGGACTGAACCAGGACTGAACCAGGGCTAAACCAGGACTAAACCAGGACTGAACCAGGACTAAACAAGGACTAAACCAGGACTAAACCAGGTCTAAACCAGGACTAAATCTGGACTAAACCAGGACTAAACCAGGACTAAACCAGGACTAAACCAGGACTGAACCAGGACTAAACCAGGACTGAACCAGGACTGAACCAGGACTAAACCAGGAATAAACCAGGACTGAACCAGGACTAAACAAGGACTAAACCAGGACTAAACCAGGACTAAACCAGGACTAAACCAGGACTAAACCAGGACTGAACCAGGACTGAACCAGGACTGAACCAGGACTAAACCAGGAATAAACCAGGACTGAACCAGGACTAAACCAGGACTAAACCAGGACTGAACCAGGACTAAACCAGGATTGAGCCAGGACTAAACCAGGACTAAACCAGGATTGAACCAGGACTAAACCAGCACTAAACCAGGACTAAACCAGGACTAAACCAGGACTAAACCAAGACTAAACCAGCACTGAACCAGGACTAAACCAGGACTGTAGGAGCCATATGATATGTTAGTTGCCGTGGCAATGCGTAAGGGGCGGGGTTCACGTGGGCAAGGGTGACGTACTGGGAGGTACAAAGGCACCGGGTTTCCTGCTGTCTGACAGGTGGAGAGGGGAGACGCCGGGTAGCCGTATTTTTCGTTGACCGCTTTATTTTTCTGCTTGTTACCATACCAGTTTCTGTAGGCCTACAACTTACCATCTTTGTATGTGTAACCTGCTTAGACACTGGAACCAACTGATTAAAACACCATAAAACGCACTTCGTGAGTCATTCAGTTCTTCCAAATAATAGCGCGTCAGAACGAGGTACTGGACCCGGACTCCTCTCGAAGCGACACAGGCATATGGTCGCTACAAGGACTAAACCAGGACTAAACCAGGACTAAACCAGGACTGAACCAGGACTGAACCAGGACTAAACCAGGACTAAACCAGGACTAAACCAGGACTAAACCAGGACTGAACCAGGACTAAACCAGGATTGAACCAGGACTAAACCAGGACTAAACCAGGACTAAACCAGGACTAAACCAGGACTGAACCAGGACTGAACCAGGACTAAACCAGGATTGAACCAGGAATAAACCAGGAATAAACCAGGACTAAACCAGGACTAAACCAGGACTAAACCAGGATTGAACCAGGAATAAACCAGGACTAAACCAGGACTAAACCAGGACTAGACCAGGACTAAACCAGGACTGAACCAGGACTAAACCAGGACTGAACCAGGACTGAACCAGGACTAAACCAGGACTAAACCAGGACTGAACCAGGACTGAACCAGGACTAAACCAGGACTAAACCAGGACTAAACCAGGACTAAACCAGGACTGAACCAGGACTAAACCAGGACTAAACAAGGACTAAACCAGGACAAAACCAGGACTAAACCAGGACTAAACAAGGACTAAACCAGGACAAAACCAGGACTAAACCAGGACTAAACCAGGACTAAACCAGGATTGAACCAGGAATAAACCAGGACTAAACCAGGACTGAACCAGGACTAAACCAGGACTAAACAAGGACTAAACCAGGACTAAACCAGGACTAAACCAGGACTGAACCAGGACTGAACCAGGACTAAACCAGGACTGAACCAGGACTAAACCAGGACTAAACAAGGACTAAATCAGGACAAAACCAGGACTAAACCAGGACTAAACCAGGACTGAACCAGGACTGAACCAGGACTAAACAAGGACTAAACCAGGACTAAACCAGGACTAAACCAGGACTAAACCAGGACTAAACCAGGACTAAACAAGGACTAAATCAGGACAAAACCAGGACTAAACCAGGACTAAACCAGGACTGAACCAGGACTGAACCAGGACTAAACAAGGACTAAACCAGGACTAAACCAGGACTAAACCAGGACTAAACCAGGACTGAACCAGGACTAAACCAGGACTAAACCAGGACTGAACCAGGACTGAACCAGGGCTAAACCAGGACTAAACCAGGACTGAACCAGGACTGAACCAGGACTAAACAAGGACTAAACCAGGACTAAACCAGGTCTAAACCAGGACTAAATCTGGACTAAACCAGGACTAAACCAGGACTAAACCAGGACTAAACCAGGACTGAACCAGGACTAAACCAGGACTGAACCAGGACTGAACCAGGACTAAACCAGGAATAAACCAGGACTGAACCAGGACTAAACAAGGACTAAACCAGGACTAAACCAGGACTAAACCAGGACTAAACCAGGACTAAACCAGGACTGAACCAGGACTGAACCAGGACTGAACCAGGACTAAACCAGGAATAAACCAGGACTGAACCAGGACTAAACCAGGACTAAACCAGGACTGAACCAGGACTAAACCAGGATTGAGCCAGGACTAAACCAGGACTAAACCAGGATTGAACCAGGACTAAACCAGCACTAAACCAGGACTAAACCAGGACTAAACCAGGACTAAACCAAGACTAAACCAGCACTGAACCAGGACTAAACCAGGACTGTAGGAGCCATATGATATGTTAGTTGCCGTGGCAATGCGTAAGGGGCGGGGTTCACGTGGGCAAGGGTGACGTACTGGGAGGTACAAAGGCACCGGGTTTCCTGCTGTCTGACAGGTGGAGAGGGGAGACGCCGGGTAGCCGTATTTTTCGTTGACCGCTTTATTTTTCTGCTTGTTACCATACCAGTTTCTGTAGGCCTACAACTTACCATCTTTGTATGTGTAACCTGCTTAGACACTGGAACCAACTGATTAAAACACCATAAAACGCACTTCGTGAGTCATTCAGTTCTTCCAAATAATAGCGCGTCAGAACGAGGTACTGGACCCGGACTCCTCTCGAAGCGACACAGGCATATGGTCGCTACAATTTTTGTCAACGAAAAAGGCATTTAACTAAAGGGAAGCCAGCGCTCGCAATATTGAACACGCGCCAGGACGACGCTAAGTGAGTACAGCTGTGCCAATCAGCAACGGGGCAACCAAACGCCATTCTGCGGAGTGCAGGTAAGCTCACCTGCTGCGTTGTCTGTGGACAGAGAATCCGTGCATCAAATACTAGACCTAAGTGTCTTTGTTTGTTTATGGACTTTGAAAAGGAAAGTGCTTGGATAAGAAAGTTTGTGCGCTTTGGTGGAGGTTGCGGGGCGCGCGCTCTGAGTGACGTCACGTTGCCGTGGATTAAATAATACGATGTCCTGGAGTTTCAATGGAAATGATGATTGTGCCAATTTGTTGAAATGGAAAGTTATTAATCATACACTGTGTGTTTATATTTTATGAGTGTATTGCAACGTTTCACTGAAAAGAAATGAATAAATAAAATTGAAAGAAAAATAACAATAAAATGAGCGAAACTAATGGTGCGGCCTCTCGGCCCGAAATGAAGCCTGGAAAGCGTGAACGCAAACTCTCTGAAAAGGCACTAACGTATAAGGTGGAAAAACTACAAAATGAACGCAAAGGTCACGTGAATAAAATAAAAGGCTTGATACCTGCCATAAAAGCTCTCATGAAACAAAAGGAAAATGTGTATCAAGTAAAGGATTCTCTGGTGACATTGAATAAATGGTGTGACTGTGCCAATACTGTTCAGAGTGAACTTTTGCCTTTAATGCCTCAAGATGAAGTTGTCAAACAAAATGAATGGTTTGCAAGCATAATGAAATACACAGAAACATTTCAAAATGATGCAAAACAATGGATTGAGAACACTGAACAAAACTCAAATGAACAAGGTTTAAATGAAATGGATGAAATTACATGCACTGAACCAAGGGAAAATCCACAACGAAGTACACATGAACAAGTTTTTACTGAAAATGAAGAATTTATATGTTTTGAATCAAATGTGGTAAAAATGTCTGACAAGTTTTTAACAGAAGATGACGTAGAACCAGGAGACAGCGCTTCAAATGCTGGAAATAATAAAACCTCACAGTCCCTGCTCTCTACAGCCTCTTCTACACGCCTAAAGGCCGAAGCTGAGCTAGCTGCATTAGCTGCAAGACAACAGCTACTCAATGAGAGACATGCACTAGAGGAAGAGGAAGAGCGGCTGCGAAAAAGGAAGGAAAAATTACAACTTGAAACTGAAATGGCAGAAAAAATGGCAAAACTGGAAATTCTCAGAACTCAAAGCATAACAAGTGGAAAAGGAACTTCAAGAGTATCAGATGGAATGAATTCCTATCTGAAACCGCCATTAAACGTGAATGCACCTATTTTCACACCAGCATCTGCAAAACAAAGTACAACAATAAACAAGCACAAAGTGCCTTCAATAAAACAGACTGGTATAGCAAATGCTACAATTACAACTAACAGACAAGGCTCCCAATGTTTAATGTACGGTGCAGAGCCAGTTATTTCACAGCATGGACAACTTGCCTCAGATATCGACACAAATGCACTGAATATGGACAATAAAAACTATGTTTTTGGTATTATGGAAAGACAAAATGAAATAACAACTTTGCTAATACAACAGCAATGCCTTGCAGCTCTGCCAAAAAGAGAGATCCCCGTATTTGATGGTAATCCTCTGAAATACCACACATTTATAAAAGCATTTGAAAATGGAGTTGAGAGGAACACGTCAAATGATTCTGATCGTTTGTACTTCCTGGAACAGCATACAAGAGGCCATGCAAAAAAACTAGTCAGGAGTTGCCAATACATGAATCCAGAACAAGGCTACACAAAAGCTAAGAGTTTATTAATGCAACAGTTCGGTGATGAGCAAAAGGTGGCGTCTTGTTACATGGACAAAGCTCTGTCGTGGCCTCCGATTAAAACTGAAGATGTAAAGATGCTGCAGGACTACAGCCTGTTTCTTAGAGGATGCTGTAATGCTATGGAGGATGTACAGTATCTCCATGATTTGGACATGCCTTCTAACATGTTAAGCATAATAAAGAAGCTGCCTTATAAGCTCAGAGACAGGTGGCGGAGCCACGCCTGCGAGCTCCAGGAACGGCAGAAACGAAGAGCTCAATTTCGAGATATTGCTGATTTCATTGGAAAACAAGTGCGCATACTCACCGATCCAGTCTTTGGAAACATTCAAGATCCTCCCATATTAAATAAATTAAACAAACCTAAGCCACAACTTCGATCGAAAGGTACCAGCTTTGCTACCACCGTTGGTCCAGCAGGGAACAAGCCTTGGTCTTCAAGAAATGAAAAGGAAATAAAGACACTGGAAGGTAATGTTTGCATCTGTTGTGGAGCAGGACATACATTGGCTAATTGTGCCCAGTTGGGAAAAATGGCACATGAGAAAAGGATGGACTTCCTGAAGGAGAACGGTATTTGCTTTAGTTGTTTGTGCACAGGGCACATAAGCAAGCATTGCCGTAAAAGGTTGTCCTGTTCAAAGTGCAGCCTGAGACATCCCACTGTCCTCCACAAAGAGAGAATGCCTGGTGCAATGAGTGAACGTAGCACGGAGGCTTGCAACATTCTGGTGTCGAGTGGCCTTACAGGGGCTGGAGACCAAGACTGCAAACTACCTATCGTTCCAGTTCAAGTTAAGTCCAAAATGGGAAGCAGAATAATTACCACGTATGCGTTCTTGGACCAAGGAAGTACTGCAGTGTTTTGCACTGAGAGCCTGCTACATAAACTTAACATAACAGGAAGAAAAGGGCATATTCTTCTACGGACGATGGGCCACGAGAAGGTTGTAAATAGCAACATGGTGTCTGGACTGGAGGTTGCGGCATTAGATGGAGAAGAGTTCCTCGGGTTGCCCAAAGCCTACACGCAGGAGTCCATGCCAGTATGTAAAGGAAATATCCCAACAAAAAGGGATATTAAGCAATGGCCTCACTTGAGACATATTCATTTGCCACACATCAATGCAGGAATCGAGCTCTTGATAGGAACCAACGTGCCAAGAGCTCTGGAGCCATTGGAGGTGGTTTGTAGTGTGGATGGAGGACCGTTTGCCACTAGAACGATGCTGGGATGGACAGTAAATGGACCACTGGGCGGAGGCAGTGAAGAGATGGACAGTGAGCAGCCAAACATAACTGTTAATCGTGTTTCTGTTGTTCAGCTGGATGAGTTATGGCAGCAGCAGTTTATAAATGACTTTCCAGAGAACAGTCTGGATGAGCAGCCTGCCATGTCAAGAGAAGATTTAAAGTTCATGGAATCCGTCACCACTTCTGTAAAACACCTGGATGGCCATTATCAGATCAGTTTGCCACTGCGGCGCAGCACCACTTGCATGCCAAATAACAGGAAAATGGTTGAGCAGCGTTTAAAACATCTCAAACTAAAGCTGCAGAAAGACCCAACATTTTTCTGTGAATACAAAATGTTTATGGAGGAGCTGCTGCACAGAGGTTACGCTGAGAAGGTACCCGAAGAGGAGCTGATTCGTGGAGATGGAAAAGTGTGGTACATCCCACATCATGGTGTTTACCATCCCACCAAAGGAAAGTTAAGAGTCGTGTTTGATTGTGGAGCTTCTTACCAAGGAAAATCATTGAATGCTCAACTCTTGCAAGGTCCAGATCTGACCAGCTCTTTGATCGGGGTGGTGACCCGCTTCAGAAAGGAGTCAGTGGTGATAATGGCTGACATTGAGTCTATGTTCCACCAAGTGCGAGTCACTCCCGACGATTTGGACCTGCTGAGGTTCCTCTGGTGGCGGGACGGTGATCTGGAGCTAGTACCTGATGTGTACCGGATGAAAGTGCACTTGTTTGGGGCTACATCGTCACCTAGCTGCGCAAACTATGCCCTCAGGAGATGTGCAGAGGACTATGGGCACCTCTACAGTCAGGATACAGTAAGCGCGCTGTATGACTGTTTTTATGTGGATGATTGCCTTGTCTCGGTGGCTACAGAGGAACAAGCACTCTTGTTATACAAGGAACTAGTCGACTTGTGCTCTAAAGGAGGGTTTTGTCTTACTAAGTGGAGAAGTAACAGACCTGCCGTGATGGATGCCATTCCTTTGCAACACCAAGCAAAATGCATGGAACTGTTTAACCTGGAGTTGGATTCTGTGTTTGTGGAGAGAGTGCTGGGAGTGGAATGGTCTATCAAATCGGACTCATTCAAGTTCAATGTCAGGCTCAAGGATAGACCAAGTACCAGACGAGGTATACTTTCCATCATCGCCTCCATTTACGATCCTCTGGGAATGCTGAGCCCTGTGATTTTGACGGCAAAGAAAATCCTGAGAGACCTGTGCAGAATAAAGGTGGGATGGGACGACACTATTCCCGATTCAATCTCGAAGCAGTGGTCAGAATTCATGGAACAGCTCCACCTGCTGGAAAATTACAAAGTGAGTAGGTGTCTGAAGCCGCCACACTTTGGAGAAGTCTCCACAGCTCAGCTACATCATTTCTGTGACGCCAGCGAGAGTGGATATGGAACCGTAACTTACCTGCTGTTAAAGAATAAGAATGCTGAGCAACACACTGCATTTGTGATGGGAAAGTCACGAGTTGCTCCCCTCAAATCTTTGACCATACCAAGGATGGAGCTTATAGCCGCAACTATGGCTAGCCGTATGGATATGCTTTGTAAAAGGGAGCTGCAGATGGATCTTCTGGACTCAGTATTCTGGACAGACAGTGAGTCAGTGCTGAAATACATTCGAAATGAAATCTCACGATACAAAGTATTTGTGGCAAACCGGGTCTCACAAATCCTTAAGGCATCCAGTCCTGCACAGTGGAGATATGTGGTCACTGACAGTAATCCTGCAGACATAGCCTCTAGGGGTTTGAAAGCTGAAACACTACTTAAGCATCCTACGTGGCAGTCAGGCCCTCACTTCTTGTTACAGCCGGAGAGTCAGTGGCCTGTCAGTCCACAGAACATCGGTCAGCTTTCCCCTGAAGATCCTGAGGTGAAGAAGATTGTCACAGTAAATGCTGTACAGACAAAGGAGGAACCAGTGTCCCGCCTGGTTCAGTATTTTTCTACTTGGACGCGCCTTAAGAAGTCAGTTGCCTGGATTCTAAAGTTTAAAGAGTGGCTTCTGTCCTGTATGAAGGAAAGGAGAGAGTTAAAGTTGAGCTTAGAACATTCTAATCTCACGAAGGAGCAGCAGGAACGTACAGTGGAAGTGGAAATGCAAGGATACAAGAGGACAAAGATGGCTTTCAGTCTTGATGTTGAGGATTTGCTCAAAGCTGAGCTTGCCATAGTAAAATACTGCCAGCTGAAGACTTACGCTGAGGAGCTGGTTAGTCTTGAAAAGGGGCAGGCAGTAAAAAAGTCCAGTCATCTCCGCAAGCTTTGCCCACAGTTGCAAGATGGAGTCCTGAGGGTTGGAGGTAGACTCAGTAATTCGTCTATGCCTGTAGAGGTAAAACATCCCATAATACTGCCTAAAGATCTGCACATTTCAGAGCTGCTTCTTCGACATGTTCACCAGGAGGTGGGGCATGGTGGTCGCAACCATATGTTGTCCAGACTGAGGGAACGGTACTGGATAACTGGTGTGAGTACTGCCATAAGAAAGGTGCTGTCCAAGTGCGTTGTCTGTCGCCGCCTGAATGCGATGCCAATTCAACAACAGATGGCAGACTTGCCATATGATAGAATTGTGCCTGATGAACCGCCATTCACTCGTGTGGGTGTTGACTATTTCGGCCCTTTTGAAGTTAAGAGCAGGAGGAGTATGGTGAAAAGATATGGTGTAATTTTCACATGTTTGGCTATCAGAGCAGTTTATATTGAAGTTGCACAGTCATTGGAAACTGACTCGTTCATCAATGCACTGAGAAGATTCATTGCCAGAAGAGGACAAGTCAAAGAGGTTCGTTCTGACAATGGAACCAACTTCACAGGAGCAGAACGAGAGTTGAGAACTGCTATTGATCGGTGGAACCAGGTGCAGATTAGTGATGTCATGCTGCAACGAGGAATAAAATGGAGCTTCAATCCTCCAGCTGGTTCACATCATGGGGGAGCATGGGAGCGCCTCATAAGATCTGTCCGCAAAGTCCTTAATTCCACCTTGAAAGTGCAAAGTCTGGACGAAGAAGGCTTGCACACAGTGCTTTGCGAGGCTGAGGCTATTATCAACAGCAGGCCACTCACAAAAGCTTCCTTGGATGTGAACGACCTAGAAGCGTTGACTCCTAACCACCTGTTGTTATTAAAGACATCACCATCCTTGCCACCAGGTGTGTTTGAGCCCACGGACATGTATGTTAACAGAAGGTGGAAGCAAGTCCAATATATGTCCGATTTATTCTGGAAAAGATGGGTGAAGGAATACTTGCCTCAGCTGCAAGAACGTCAACGATGGATAGGCGTAAAAAGAAACTTGGCAGTGGGAGATCTCGTTCTCATTATGGACAGCACAGCCCCCCGAATTTCATGGCCCATAGGACGTGTGATACAGACCTTTCCAGACAAACGAGGATTTGTTCGTCGGGTGCAGATAAAAACAAGGACTAGCTGTCTGGACCGGCCCATCACAAAACTCTGTTTGCTGCAGGAGGCTGAGGCTGGCTAAGGACGTGCTGGCTTCAGTAGTATTCTTTTATCCTTTGATCTTGCCTTTTTGGACCCCTTTTTAAATGGCTCGGTTTTTGTGGATTACTTTTTTGTGCCTTTGGACTCAAGACTTTGGACTTAAATCAGTTTGACTGAACTTGCCATATGGGTTTGGACACTTTCACATGAACATTGTTCAGAGTGGACACTTAAGTGTGAGCATCATCAATGTTGTTTCTACATGTTTATGTCTCCTATTTGTATTACTGATTGTAATTGTGGTAATTATTATGTAATAATTAAGGGGCTGGTTGTGTAGGAGCCATATGATATGTTAGTTGCCGTGGCAATGCGTAAGGGGCGGGGTTCACGTGGGCAAGGGTGACGTACTGGGAGGTACAAAGGCACCGGGTTTCCTGCTGTCTGACAGGTGGAGAGGGGAGACGCCGGGTAGCCGTATTTTTCGTTGACCGCTTTATTTTTCTGCTTGTTACCATACCAGTTTCTGTAGGCCTACAACTTACCATCTTTGTATGTGTAACCTGCTTAGACACTGGAACCAACTGATTAAAACACCATAAAACGCACTTCGTGAGTCATTCAGTTCTTCCAAATAATAGCGCGTCAGAACGAGGTACTGGACCCGGACTCCTCTCGAAGCGACACAGGCATATGGTCGCTACAAGGACTAAACCAGGACTAAACCAGGACTAAACCAGGACTGAACCAGGACTGAACCAGGACTGAACCAGGACTGAACCAGGACTGAACCAGGACTGAACCAGGACTGAACCAGGACTAAACCAGGACTGAACCAGGACTGAACCAGGACTGAACCAGGACTGAACCAGGACTGAACCAGGACTAAACCAGGACTAAACCAGGACTAAACCAGGACTTTACCAAGACTAAACCAGGACTTTACCAGGACTTTACCAGGACTGAACCAGGACTAAACCAGGACTAAACCAGGACTAAACCAGGACTAAACCAGGACTGAATCTACATCCTGCTTGTCTCCATAGAGCTGTTGTTGCGTTGCCTGGATATTCCACAGTGGGGCATTACACATATTTATCAAGTGTAATATTTGCTCAAAAACACTTGGACAAACGTACATTCTTTGGCCTCTCCACAGATCTGAGTTGTAACCTGGCGATGTCACCTGTTTCTCTCCATAAGTCTTTGTAATGCCATACTGCGGAACATTCCAGGTGAAGCCTCAGACTCCACTGCACTTTTAAAATGAAGTGTGTAAAAACAGAAGTGACTGAATGTGACTCAAATCAGAGTGAGACTTTTATCAGTTTGACCAAAGGGAATCGAGATGATTAAAAACAGCCCCGTCACCAAAGAGACGACAGCAGCGTGTCCAAACGTGTCCAAATGTGTCCAAACGTGTCCAAACGTGTCCAAATGTGTCCAAACGTGTCCAAACGTGTCCAAACGTGTCCAAATGTGTCCAAATGTGTCCAAACGTGTCCAAATGTGTCCAAACGTGTCCAAACGTGTCCAAACGTGTCCAAATGTGTCCAAACGTGTCCAAATGTGTCCAAACGTGTCCAAACGTGTCCAAATGTGTCCAAACGTGTCCAAACGTGTCCAAACGTGTCCAAACGTGTCCAAACGTGTCCAAATGTGTCCAAATGTGTCCAAAAGTTAAATTTACCAAAACATGACATGATCTGTGTGACCTGAGGACATTTAAAGTGAAAATGTTTCATTTTAAACTTTTGTACTGAAATGATAAACATGTGACAACAGTCCTCAGGACAAAAGTGTCCCTCCTCTGTGTCCTCTGTGTGCTCTGTGTCCTCTGTGTGCTCTGTGTCCTGTGTGTGCTCTGTGTCCTCTGTGTCCTCTGTGTCCTCTGTGTGCTCTGTGTCCTCTGTGTGCTCTGCGTCCTCTGTGTGCTCTGCGTCCTCTGTGTGCTCTGTGTCCTCTGTGTCCTCTGTGTCCTCTGTATCCTCTGTGTCCTCTGTGTCCTGCAGTATCACAGCAGCCTCCAGGGGGAGCCAGGTGAACTCTCTGCTCTGGTGTTTCAATCACTCATGAGGCGGGACATTCTCTCCAAGTGTTTCCTCTGTCCACAGTCTGTCCACAGTCTGTCCACAGTCTGTCCACGGTCTGTCCACGGTCTGTCCAGAGCAACCATCTCTTTGTGTGTGTGTCTGTGTATATGTGTGTATGTGTGTGTGGGGGTGTGGGGGGGGGGTGTGTATGTGTATGTGTATGTGTGTGTGTGTGGGGGGGGTGTGTGTATGTAGGGGTGTGTGTGTGTGGGTGTGTGTGTGTGTATATGTGTGTATGTGTTTATGTGTGTGTAGGGGTGTGTGTGTGTATGTGTGTGTGCTTGTTTACTTTGGTGAAAGACGTTAGCTCGTGGTTAGCTAGCTTGCGGTGGATCAACTGTGTCAGTGCTAATCAGTGCTAATGCTAACCCGTCACGTGAGTGTGAGGCGTTCAGGCGCTGCAGAGACCTGATGAGAACTGTGTGGACTCAGTGACACAGAGGATTTGGAGCGACGCTGTGACGGAGACGCTCTGTCACAAAACATCAGAGGTGTTAGCGCCAACGCTAATCTGAAAAAGTGAGATTTAGTCTGACTCTTTAGCTCTGACTCTCATTATTTATGAAGCTGCTTTTAAAGCCACACTGTGTCACTTTTACACAAAAATAGACACAAATAAAACCTGGAAAGAAAAATACTACAGTGTTTGTCCTCGCATCTCCACAAACCTGACTCATTTGGCCTGTGTATTTCCACGGAAATGTTCCTTTGGAGAGAGTCAGGCAGGTGATGTACCAACTTCAAAAAGTTCCATACTGAAGCTTTAGTCTGTACTGAATATTTATCAAATAGAATGTGTTTATTAAGAGAAAAACACCTTCAGATAAATAATCTCCTAAATATGACAATGAATTTAGACCTGGTTTAGACCTGGTTTAGACCTGGTTTAGTCCTGGTTCAGTCCCGGTTCAGTCCTGGTTCAGTCCCGGTTCAGTCCTGGTTTAGTCCTGGTTCAGTCCTGGTTTAGTCCTGGTTCAGTCCTGGTTCCTGCTCTAGTGTGATGTGTCCATAGGGGGCGCTAACACACTCTTTGTTGTGATGACTTTATTTGTATTTATTTATTTGATTGACCCACAACATCCAGAGACTTGAGATTCTCAGGATGATCTCCTCCACCCTCTGGAGCCTTTTCCCTGAGGAGCCTCCACCTCAGTGACTTCAGGCGATGGACGAGTCCAAGTTCACAGACGGTGGGATTGAGGAGATCCTCAAAGTCCTTCCACCGCCCGACAACATCCCCAGTCCAGATCACTGCTCCTCCTCCTGAGGCGTCAGCAGGTTTACCTCCTCCATAACCTCCTCCATGGCCTCCTCCATAACCTCCTCCATAACCTCCTCCATGGCCTCCTCCATAACCTCCTCCATAACCTCCTCCATGGCCTCCTCCATAACCTCCTCCATAACCTCCTCCATAACCTCCTCCATAACCTCCTCCATGGCCTCCTCCATAACCTCCTCCATAACCTCCTCCATGGCCTCCTCCATGGCCTCCCTCTGCGTCTGCACAGACTGAGACACACTTGGCCTGATGGTGCTCCTCAGACCAACAAGGAGGTGTGAGACCCTCACAGTACTCTTGGGCCTCCATCCCTTCCATCACCTCCATCGCCTTCATCCCCTCCACCCCTTCCATCACCTCCATCGCCTTCATCCCCTCCACCCCTTCCATCACCTCCATCCCCTCCACCCCCTCCATCACCTCCATCCCCTCCATCCCCTCCATCCCCTCCATCACCTCCATCCCCTCCACCCCCTCCATCGCCTTCATCCCCTCCACCCCCTCCATCACCTCCATCTCCTCCACCATCTCCACCCCTTCATTGCCTCCATCTCCTCCATCCCCTCTGTGATCTCCACCACCCCCACCCCCTCGATCACCTCCATCCCCTCCACCCCCTCCATCGCCTTCATCCCCTCCACCCCCTCCATCACCTCCATCTCCTCCACCGCCTCCACCCCCTTCATTGCCTCTGTCGCCTCCATTGCCTCCATCACCTCCATCACCTCCTTCCCCTCCATCACCTCCATCCCCTCCACCCCCTCCATCTCCTCCACCGCCTCCATCCCCTTCATTGTCTCTGTCGCCTCCATCGCCTCCATCTCCTCCATCTCCTCCATCACCTCCGTCCCCTCCGTCATCTCCATCTCCTCCATCTCCTCCATCTCCTCCATCTCCTCCACCGTCTCCACCCCTTCATTGCTTCCATCTCCTCCATCCACTCCGTCCCCTCTGTCATCTCCATCTCCTCCATCTCCTCTTTCGCCTCCTTCGCCTCCATCGCCTCCATCACCTCCATCCCCTCCGTCCCCTCTGTCACCTCCATCTCCTCCATCTCCTCCACCCCCTCCATCTCCTCTATCACCTCCATCCCCTCTGTCACCTCCATCTCCTCCATCTCCTCCATCTCCTCCTTCGCCTCCATCGCCTCCATCATCCATCATGCTGTAACCTTTGGGTCTGCAACGTAAACAAACTGCGCCAGCCAATCAGCATCAATCACTGTCATCTCCACGGCGACCGCATCAGTTTCCACGGCTCCATCTTCGCGTGGAGGAGGAAGTACGATGGCGGTCGACACGGCTTCACGGCGCGGCGCTCATTAGAGTGATTGACAGCTGAGCTCTCGCCGCTGCGCCGTGGAAACGAGAGGAGAGACTCAATTTTACTGGAACAATCCATTTGTACAAAGTCATACTTAATAATAACACTTTAACGCTACAGTGTGGGACTTTCTGGAGGTGCCATGGGAACAGAAAATTAAAGCCACACTTCAGAACATTCTAAAGATGTTTTAAACAAATGGACAATAGTTTATTAAACGTCCCTATGACTTTTCTAACACACAAACCTGCAGATTCAGGCTAACGAAAAACACTCTGTTCCACCTTGTGATGTCATCATGTGGTGATACAGGAAGTGCTCCACTGTGTTTTTAAACTCCACACACCTTCATTTCTAGAATCATTTGGATCATTTCAGTCCTGGAGTTGCCACTTATCTCGACTGAACTAAAGGTAAAAAGTAGGAGGAGTTAACTTGAAAACTACCACTTGATGACATCACAAGGTGGAACGTCGCGTTTTGATCTTTGTAGATGTAACAGACTAATACTAAAGTGCGACTCAAACATGTGTGAATGAAACAAAACACAACTCCAGGTCTGTTTTTGAGGAGCGGTAGAATATAATAGCGTTAGCAACAGGTTTGATTGACAGGGTTACCGTCGACATGCTCGCTCCTGATTGGCTCTTTGGTTTCAGATTAGCCGTGATAACTGCTAGCCTCTGAGCGCTGCGGGTGGCCTCACACTTCTTTAGACAGGCTACACTTTGGACTCATAAT
Organism: Periophthalmus magnuspinnatus; assembly: GCF_009829125.3. Lineage (NCBI taxonomy): Eukaryota > Metazoa > Chordata > Actinopteri > Gobiiformes > Gobiidae > Periophthalmus > Periophthalmus magnuspinnatus. The sequence continues at coordinate 1,173,535 of NC_047146.1, forward strand.
ATTAGAACTTTTCCAAAACCTGATGGGAAAAATGCATGGAAAAGGTACTTAAAGTTACACAGTGAAGCTTTAAATGTAAAGTGGAGGATCTGTGGTGGAGGAGTTTGATTGGCAGGTCGGTCGGCGCGGCTGGAGTAAACCTGACGTGGTTCTTCTTTGTGTGGTCTGCAGATAGCGGCTCTCCAGACCCACTTTAAAACTCACCAAACATAAAACATATCCAGTTTATCTCCACGAGCGCACGGCAACAAGCTCCTAGCAACAAGCCACGTCTACGGAATATGAGCAGATCTGAAGCATGTGCTAAATCACTTTAAGATTATGTCACGAGGCTGAGTCCTGGTTTAGCCCTGGTTCAGTCCTGGTTTAGTCCCGGTTTAGTCCCGGTTTAGTCCTGGTTTAGTCCCGGTTTAGTCCCGGTTCAGTCCCGGTTTAGTCCCGGTTTAGTCCTGGTTCAGTCCTGGTTTAGTCCTGGTTTAGTCCTGGTTCAGTCCTGGTTTAGTCCTGGTTCAGTCCTGGTTTAGTCCTGGTTTAGTCCTGGTTTAGTCCTGGTTTAGTCCTGGTTCAGTCCTGGTTTAGTCCTGGTTTAGTCCTGGTTCAGTCCTGGTTTAGTCCTGGTTCAGTCCTGGTTCAGTCCCGGTTTAGTCCCGGTTCAGTCCCGGTTTAGTCCCGGTTTAGTCCCGGTTTAGTCCCGGTTCAGTCCCGGTTTAGTCCCGGTTCAGTCCTGGTTTAGTCCTGGTTTAGTCCTGGTTTAGTCCTGGTTTGGTCCTGTTTTAGTCCTGGTTTGGTCCTGTTTTAGTCCTGGTTTAGTCCCGGTTCAGTCCTGGTTTAGTCCTGGTTTAGTCCTGGTTTAGTCCTGGTTTGGTCCTGTTTTAGTCCTGGTTTAGTCCTGGTTCAGTCCTGGTTTAGTCCTGGTTTAGTCCTGGTTCAGTCCTGGTTTAGTCCTGGTTTGGTCCTGTTTTAGTCCTGTTTTAGTCCTGTTTTAGTCCTGGTTCAGTCCTGGTTTAGTCCTGGTTTAGTCCTGGTTCAGTCCTGGTTTAGTCCTGGTTTGGTCCTGTTTTAGTCCTGTTTTAGTCCTGTTTTAGTCCTGGTTTGGTCCTGTTTTAGTCCTGGTTTAGTCCTGTTTTAGTCCTGTTTTAGTCCTGGTTTGGTCCTGTTTTAGTCCTGTTTTAGTCCTGTTTTAGTCCTGTTTTAGTCCTGGTTTGGTCCTGTTTTAGTCCTGTTTTAGTCCTGGTTTAGTCCCGGTTCAGTCCTGGTTTAGTCCTGGTTTAGTCCTGGTTTAGTCCTGGTTTGGTCCTGTTTTAGTCCTGGTTTAGTCCTGGTTCAGTCCTGGTTTAGTCCTGGTTTAGTCCTGGTTCAGTCCTGGTTTAGTCCTGGTTTGGTCCTGTTTTAGTCCTGTTTTAGTCCTGGTTTAGTCCTGGTTTGGTCCTGTTTTAGTCCTGGTTTGGTCCTGTTTTAGTCCTGGTTTGGTCCTGTTTTAGTCCTGGTTTGGTCCTGTTTTAGTCCTGGTTTGGTCCTGTTTTAGTCCTGGTTTGGTCCTGTTTTAGTCCTGGTTTGGTCCTGGTTTAGTCCTGGTTTGGTCCTGGTTTAGTCTTTCCTCGGGGTTGGTGTTTTGTGGACGTTTTCAGGGGAGTCAGTGTTTTGTGTTGAGTCAAACGGTGAGTCATTCTCTCCAAACAAATCAGGAAAATAACAACTACACATGATTTAAATGGAAAAAGTCTAAGTTTAGTCCTGGTTTAGTCCTGGTTCGGTCCTGGTTTAGTCCTGGTTTGGTCCTGGTTTGATCTCTTCCCTTTATCTTCTTCTCTTTCTCCGCCTCTCTCTCTCTCTCTCTCTCTTTACTCTTTCACTCACATTCGTCTCTCTCTCCGTTCTCTCCTACACTTCTTTGCTCTTGACTTTCTCTTTTTTTTGCCCTCTGCCTCTCTCTTTCCTGGACAGTCCATTCACTCTCTCTCTCTCTCTCTTTCTCTCTCTCTCTCTTTCTCTCTCTCTGATCAGGACTCTACATCCCTTCATCCTCACATCTCTCCCTCTCTGTCTGTCTCTCTCTCTTTCTCAGCCCTCCATCCTCTTTCCTTGTTTCCTTTCTTTGTCCTTATCCCTCTCTCTCCTCTTTTTTGTGTCTGACCCACATATTCTCTCCATCCTTCACTTCACATTTACATTTGTGTTTTATATTTTTAGATTTTTAGGACAAAGCCTCGTTTTAGCAACGCAAACTTAAAAAAGAGAAGGTAAAATACTTCTGTGGGGTATTAAAGAGGAGGTATTTACTTCTGTGGGGTATTAAAGAGGAGGTATTTACTTCTGTGGGGTAGTAAAGAGGAGGTATTTACTTCTGTGGGGTAGTAAAGAGGAGGTATTTACTTCTGTGGGGTATTAAAGAGGAGGTATTTACTTCTGCGGGGTATTAAAGAGGAGGTATTTACTTCTGCGGGGTATTAAAGAGGAGGTATTTACTGCTGTGGGGTATTAAAGAGGAGGTATTTACTTCTGTGGGGTATTAAAGAGGAGGTATTCACTTCTGTGGGGTATTAAAGAGGAGGTATTCACTTCTGTGGGGTATTAAAGAGGAGGTATTTACTGCTGTGGGGTATTAAAGAGGAGGTATTTACTTCTGCGGGGTATTAAAGAGGAGGTATTTACTTCTGCGGGGTATTAAAGAGGAGGTATTTACTTCTGCGGGGTATTAAAGAGGAGGTATTCACTTCTGTGGGGTATTAAAGAGGAGGTATTCACTTCTGTGGGGTATTAAAGAGGAGGTATTTACTGCTGTGGGGTATTAAAGAGGAGGTATTTACTTCTGCGGGGTATTAAAGAGGAGGTATTTACTTCTGCGGGGTATTAAAGAGGAGGTATTTACTTCTGCGGGGTATTAAAGAGGAGGTATTTACTGCTGCGGGGTATTAAAGAGGAGGTATTTACTTCTGCGGGGTATTAAAGAGGAGGTATTTACTTCTGCGGGGTATTAAAGAGGAGGTATTTACTTCTGTGGGGTATTAAAGAGGAGGTATTTACTTCTGTGGGGTATTAAAGAGGAGGTATTTACTTCTGTGGGGTATTAAAGAGGAGGTATTTACTTCTGTGGGGTATTAAAGAGGAGGTATTTACTTCTGTGGGGTATTAAAGAGGAGGTATTTACTTCTGGCTTGTGGGCGGAGCCTCGTACAGCGTTGAACAGAATGCCACCCTCTTTAATCCCTTTAATTAACCTCTGACCTCATGAACACATCACAGTGAGTTTCATTCACATTTTTATTTCATCTTTTTATCATTATAATTATACATTTTTTAAAGAAACAGTGTGTAACCTGTCGTACTTGTGTTGTCTCTCGTGGGCACGGTGCCACATGAACGTCAGCGTCGAACTCACACCTGCTCAGGCAAAACACTTCACTCACAACAGTTTGGTTCTGTTCATTAGTTCGTCTGATATAACTGTAGAAGTGTCGCTAACTGGAGGCACCGCTCTGTCTGAAGCTCTGGCTCTCGACTCTAATCTGACTTTTGTTTTAACACAATCTGATTTATCTGAACTTCGACAGGTTATTTGTGCCGATAAACGAGTCCCTCAAATACAGTTACAAGCTAGCTAGCGTTAGCATTAGCGTTAGCGTTAGCATTAGCATTAGCCAACAGTTTTTCAGTGAGTCGCTCTTATCTTTTTGATCACAGGCTCCTGCTGTTTAAATCCATTTTGGGTTTTTTTCTCAACTTTTCAGACTTGTTTTTTGGCAGTTCAGTTGTTACGAGTGTGTGCACATTGCGTCGCCACGGTAACCGCTGAGCATCCTGCCGTAGACATACATGTACCCCACTGTGATGTCACTGTAAAAGTCTAATGCTTTATGGTTGTTGTGGTTTTGTTTTTTGTTTTTTTGACGGAGAACCAGGACTAGACCAGGACCCTGTAGGTGTACGTTGTGATTCTGGGCGTGAGTGCCTTGGCGGTGGTCCTGAGCGTCTGAGGAAGTGCGCCGGATTCTTCTTTGTGTTACATCACAAAAACAAAAGGATTTATGCTCCAGTGTCCTACAGGGTCAGAGAACTCCCCCCGAGTCCTGCTTTAGTCCTGGTTCAGTCCTGCTTTAGTCCTGGTTTAGACCTGGTTCAGTCCTGGTTCAGTCCTGGTTCAGTCCTGGTTTAGACCTGGTTTAGTCCTGGTTTAGTCCTGGTTTAGACCTGGTTCAGTCCTGGTTTAGTCCTGGTTTAGTCCTGGTTTAGTCCTGGTTCAGTCCTGGTTTAGATCTGGTTCAGTCCTGGTTCAGTCCTGGTTCAGTCCTGGTTTAGACCTGGTTTAGTCCTGGTTTAGTCCTGGTTTAGACCTGGTTCAGTCCTGGTTTAGTCCTGGTTTAGTCCTGGTTTAGTCCTGGTTCAGTCCTGGTTTAGATCTGGTTCAGTCCTGGTTCAGTCCTGGTTCAGTCCTGGTTTAGACCTGGTTTAGTCCTGGTTTAGTCCTGGTTTAGACCTGGTTCAGTCCTGGTTTAGTCCTGGTTCAGTCCTGGTTCAGTCCTGGTTCAGTCCTGGTTTAGACCTGGTTTAGTCCTGGTTTAGTCCTGGTTTAGACCTGGTTTAGTCCTGGTTTAGTCCTGGTTTAGACCTGGTTCAGTCCTGGTTTAGTCCTGGTTTAGTCCTGGTTTAGTCCTGGTTCAGTCCTGGTTTAGTCCTGGTTTAGACCTGGTTTAGTCCTGGTTCAGTCCTGGTTTAGTCCTGGTTTAGACCTGGTTCAGTCCTGGTTTAGTCCTGGTTTAGTCCTGGTTTAGACCTGGTTCAGTCCTGGTTTAGTCCTGGTTTAGTCCTGGTTTAGTCTTGGTTTAGTCCTGGTTTAGTCCTTGTTTAGACCTGGTTTAGACCTGGTTCAGTCCTGGTTCAGTCCTGGTTCAGTCCTGGTTTAGTCCTGGTTTAGTCCTGGTTTAGTCCTGGTTTATTTTTCCTGGTTCATTTACAGACACAATAGTGAAATAAAAACCCCAGGATCATGTAGAGGGTTAATACGAACATTTTAAGAGTCGATGGAGCAGGAAGTGCGTCCACGATCACTTCCTGTTTGTAACGCGGTGGCGGCTAGCAGGTTAGCTATGTCCATTTATGTAAACAGTTTATGCTAACTGCTGCTTAACTGATGTAAAACTCTGATAAACCACATTTACACTAGTGCCCCGCAGCGATAAACACGATCAGCTGTTGCTAACGTGCTAGCTTTGTTTTGCTAACATGCTAATGACGGATTATTATTTTAAGTTCATCTTTTGCATTTTCGTTTTGGCCTGACTCTGCGTTCTCTCGTCCAATCGGTGCGCTGCATTGTGTAACCTCTGCTGTCAAAGGTCAAAGTGCATGTGACAGGAAGTTCTTCTAATTGGGACTTGGTTTTGGTTGGACAGAACGTGTGGGAAATATTTATGAGGGCGTCTGAAAAAGGCCGTCCTGCTCTCTGCGTTTCAACTTTTTTCATTTTGTTTCATTCTCACATGTTTAACACACAAACCCTGCTTCTCTCAAACTGGAAACGCTCTGTTCCACCTTGTGATGTCATCATGTGGTGATACAGGAAGTGCTCCGCTGTGTTTTTAAACTCCACCTTCACTAGAATCATTTGGATCATTTCAGCTCTGGGAATTACCGATCTCCTACTGAACTAAAGGTAAAAGTGGGAGGAGTTAACTTGAAAACTACCACTTGATGACATCACGAGGTGGAACAGAGCGTTTTGATCTTTGTAGATGTTACAGACTAATAATAAAGTGACTCAAACATGTGAGAATGAAACAAAACACAACTCCAGGTCTGTTTTGTTTCATTCACACATGTCGGTCTCTCTTTCTCTCTCTCCGTCTCTCTCTGTCTCTTGCTGTCTCTCTATCTCTTTGTCTCTCTCTGTCTATGTCTCTCTCTCTCTCTCTCTGTCTCTGTCTTTTTCTGTCTGTCTCTCTCTGTCTATATCTCTCTGTTTCTCTCTGTCTCTCTCTCTCTCTTTCTCTCTGTCTATGTCTCTCTGTCTCTTTGTCTCTCTCTGTCTATGTCTCTCTGTCTCTTTGTCTCTCTCTGTCTATCTCTCTCTCTCTCTCTCTCTCTCTCTCTCTGTCTCTGTCTTTCTCTCTCTGTCTCTCTCTGTCTGTGTCTCTCTGTTTCTCTCTATCTCTCTGTCTCTCTCTGTCTCTCTGTCTCTCTGCTCATGTCCCTGTCTCAGAGCTGTATTTATTTTAGTCGTGTTTTCAGAGCGGAGTCTGACACCAACACTGAGTCACATGACGTCATGATGTCACATGGAGGGCGGTGCTATATGACCGTGGTACTCTATCTCTCTCTCTCTCTCTCTCTCTCTCTGTCTCTGTCTTTCTCTCTCTGTCTCTCTCTGTCTGTGTCTCTCTGTTTCTCTCTATCTCTCTGTCTCTCTCTGTCTCTCTGTCTCTCTGCTCATGTCCCTGTCTCAGAGCTGTATTTATTTTAGTCGTGTTTTCAGAGCGGAGTCTGACACCAACACTGAGTCACATGACGTCATGATGTCACATGGAGGGCGGTGCTTATATGACCGTGGTACTTAAAGAGGAGGTATGTACTTCTGTGGGGTATTAAAGAGGAGGTATTTACTTCTGTGGGGTATTAAAGAGGAGGTATTTACTTCTGTGTTGTATTAAAGAGGAGGTATTTACTTCTCTGGGGTATTAAAGAGGAGGTATTTACTTCTGTGTTGTATTAAAGAGGAGGTATTTACTTCTCTGGGGTATTAAAGAGGAGGTATTTACTTCTCTGGGGTATTAAAGAGGAGGTATTTACTTCTGTGGGGTATTAAACCTGCCCAGACGGAGGGGAACCTGCTGTGGGCGAACGACCTCAATTCTCACTTCCTGAGATTCGATCTCTTCTTTGACTTCTCCAGTTTCAACACCATCCACCACTGCTCCTGAGGGACAAGCTGGAGACAGGGTGGACTGTGACCTGCAGACTGGACCCTGGACTGTCTCACAGACCGGCCCCAGTTTGTGAGAGTCAAGATCTGTGTGTCTGACCTCATGACCTGCAGTGTGGGGACGCCCCAGGACACTGTCCTCGTGTCCTTTCTTTTCACCTTTACACTGCAGACTTCAGACACAACACGGACACGTCCTGCAGACGTCTCTGAGTCTCTGAGTCTCCGAGTCTCCGAGTCTCCGAGTCTCCGAGTCTCCGAGTCTCCGAGTCTCCGAGTCTCCGAGTCTCCGAGTCTCCGAGTCTCCGAGTCTCCGAGTCTCCGAGTCTCCGAGTCTCCGAGTCTCCGAGTCTCCGAGTCTCCGAGTCTCCGAGTCTCCGAGTCTCCGAGTCTCCGAGTCTCCGAGTCTCCGAGTCTCTGAGTCTCTGAGTCTCTGAGTCTCCGAGTCTCTGAGTCTCTGACATCATTGGCCTCATCATTGATGATGATGATGATGATGTGCAGTACAGAGACTAACACAGGACTGACTGGAGTCAGAACCACCTCATCATCAATCATCATCGTCAGGTTGTCGTGTCGTGGGACAGGTTGTCGTGGGACAGGTTGTCGTGGGACAGGTTGTCGTGGGACAGGTTGTCGTGTCGTGGGACAGGTTGTCGCACAGACCCGGTCACTGTGTGGCTCAGTGTCACTTTAAACTTTAAATTGGGTTATTCTGGATCTAGTAAAAAAAATAAAAAAGCTGAAGGATTTTTAACGAGCAGAAAAGTGTCAACAACAGCCTGGTTTGACGAAAGAGTCCAGGTTTGGACTGTCCCGGGGCGGACTGTCCAGGTTTGGACTGTCCCGGGGCGGACTGTCCAGGTTTGGACTGTCCCGGGGCGGACTGTCCAGGTTTGGACTGTCCCGGGGCGGACTGTCCAGGTTTGGACTGTCCCGGGGCGGACTGTCCAGGTTTAGACTGTCCCGGGGCGGACTGTCCAGGTTTAGACTGTCCCGGGGCGGACTGTCCCATGTTTTGTCCTTGGGCAAGACACTTTTCACCCCCTGACCCAGTCCAGACCGAGATGGACGTCACATGACCGTGGATTTGAACCGAGTTTGTCCTGTGTCCACAGACTGTTTATACACATGGACTTAGCTAACATGCTAATAGAGCTAACATGCTAACAGAGCTAACGTACTAACAGAGCTAACATGCTAACAGAGCTAACGTGCTAACAGAGCTAACATGCTAACAGAGCTAACGTGCTAACAGAGCTAACATGCTAACAGAGCTAACGTGCTAACAGAGCTAACATGCTAACAGAGCTAACATGCTAACAGAGCTAACCTTCAATTCATTTATTTTTGTAACGCCCAAAATCACAACAACAGTTGTCTCGAAGGACGTTCACCATGAAGCAAACAGGAAGTGGTCATCCATCGAGAGAGACAGAGAGAGACAGAAAGAAAGAAACAAAGAAACAGAGAGGGAAAGAGACAGAGAGAGACACATAGAGAGACAGAGACAGAGAGAGACAGAGAGAGAGATATAGAGAGAGACATAGAGAGAGAGAGACAGACAGACAGAGAGAGACAGAGAGAGAGAGAGACAGAAAGAAAGAAACAAAGAAACAGAGAGGGAAAGAGACAGAGAGAGAGAGACAGAAAGAAAGAAACAGAGAGGGAAAGAGACAGAGAGAGAGACATAGAGAGAAAGACAGACAGAGACAGAGAGAAAGAAAGAAACAGAGAGAGACAGAGACAGAGAGAGAGAGAGAGACAGAGAGAGACAGAGAGACAGAGAGAGAAACATGGAGAGAGAGACAGACAGAGAGAGACAGAGAGAGAGAGAACGAAAGAAAGAAAGAAACAGAGAGGGAAAGAGACAGAGAGGGAGACAGAGAGAGAGACACATAGAGAGACACATAGAGAGAGAAAGACAGAGAGAGACAGAGAGAGACTATTGTGTCTGTAAATCCAGATCTGAACATTAATAACAGACAGATCAGGTCCTTCTTTCCCCCGAGGTCGCTCCTGTTAGCGTTAGCAACAGGTTTGATTGACAGCGTTGCTAAGCGCCCGCTCCCTGTTAAACCAACAGTGCCGAGGTGAAGGGGCGTTACCTTCAACATCCTCGCTCCTGATTGGCTCTTCGGTCGCTCTTGTTTTATTAACGATGTCAAAAATATGCTACAAAAACATAATTAATTGTAAACTAAATTACTAAGAACATCAAATACTCTTCATCTCAACCCAGACCTGGAGTTGTGTTTTGTTTCATTCTCATGTTTGAGTCACACTTTATTATTAGTCTGTTACATCTCCAAAGCTCAAAATGTGACTTTCCACCTTGTGATGTCATCAAGTGGTAGTTTTAAATAAGGAGTATTATACCAAATCGATTTCATGTATTTATTTTTCTGCTTCGTACCATGTTCTGACGCTGTTCCTTCATCAAAAACATGTCTGAAGAGGTTTTAGACGTCGTCCGCGCATGTTTGAATAATCTAGAGATCTCTCCTAATATAGTCCCTTTAAAACAAACTAGTTGTGTTTTTTTTACCTCTCGACGGTCAGAGGTTTTTCCTACTGCAGATTTTTTTTCCTTTCAACCAATTTATACCTTTATTTATTTATTTATTTTTTACTTTGGATCAAAACTTGGACATCACATTCACAAACTTTGGCGTAAACTAATATTACAAAAAACAACCAACAACACAAATACTTTTCACTGTGTACAGGGCCGGTCCAGACTATAAGCAGACTGGGCAGCTGCTGAGGGCCCCGAGGTCAGCAGGGGGCCCCCAAGAGCACATACATTTATACTGAAAATAATAAATGAGGTTTTATTGGACACGGTGTTTACAGCAGCTCAAATAAACTCTGAAACTATTATATTTGTTTTGTTTCTATGGCAGCAAACTGGAACACATTAAAATCAAATCCAACAGGAAGTAAACTCTTAGGCTCCGCCTCCTTTATCTGTTTGTGTTCTGTTTTTGTGACGGTTGTTTTGACAAATTTAATGTTTTCAGTCTGATGTTCAGATAAAAACAAAAACAACGGGTCAAAGTGATGAGAGTCAGAGTGTGTCAACATCTGAGCCAGGAGGGGCCCCTGAGAGGAGGGGGCCCCAGAGACACATTCAGCCCAGGGCCCCAGAGAGGAGGGGGCCCCAGAGACACATTCAGCCCAGGGCCCCTGAGAGGAGGGGGCCCCAGAGACACATTCAGCCCAGGGCCCCAGAGAGGAGGGGGCCCCAGAGACACATTCAGCCCAGGGCCCCAGAGAGGAGGGGGCCCCTGAGACACAGTCAGTGGCGTTAGCGAGAAGATGACATTAGCGAGAAGAAAACGACGTTAGCGAGAAAAATAGATGACGTTAGCGAGAAGAAGACGACGTTAGCGAGCAGCAGATGACGTTAGCGAGCAGCAGATGACGTTAGCGAGCAGCAGACGACGTTAGCGAGCAGCAGACGACGTTAGCGAGTAGCTGCAGACCATGTTAGCGAGCAGCAGACGACGTTAGCGAGCAGCAGACGACGTTAGCGAGTAGCAGACGACGTTAGCGAGTAGCTGCAGACCATGTTAGCGAGCAGCAGACGACGTTAGCGAGCAGCAGGCGACGTTAGCGAGCAGCAGGCGACGTTAGCGAGCAGCAGACGACGTTAGCGAGCAGCAGACAGTTTTTCACTCTATTACTGATTAAGTGACGCTGCGTTCAGATGACTCTCAGAAACACGTGGATAGTGACGTAATCCGTGAATATCATAGCAACCAAAAAGCCAATCCGGAGCGAGGTTGTTGAAGGTGACGCCCCTTCCCGCTCGCATCACTGGTTTAGCGGGGAGCAGGCGCTTAGCGACGCTGTCAATCAAACCTGTTGCTAACGCTAGCGGGAGCGACCTCAGGGACAAAAGGCGCCTGATCTGTCTGCGCCCATGATCACTTCCTGTTTGAGACGCGGTGGCTAGCAGGTTAGCTACGCCCGTTTACACGAACCGTCTGTGGAGCGGGCCGGTGGAGGTGAGGTCGGAGCAATGGCGTCTTGAAATTCAGAAACTCGGTGAGAAGAAACAACTATCACTGGACTTCTTCATCTCCACGGAAACAAGCAGGTCCACGCTGTAACTAGAAAAGTTACAGCGTGGAGCTTTAAAGTCTGAATATTCCTCCAGTCTTTACTCGCACAAAGCTCCTTTCTGTGTTATTCCGTTTCGTTTCAGCTGAAGTTACAATGAGCCCAGTGCAGACAGGCTTTTACCCACAATGCCCTGCTCTGAGTCAGCCCGGAGCGCCGTGTTCACCTGGAGTTCACTTCAAACAGGCGGATAATCACACACCTGTCACCGCGGCGACGCTTATATCGTTTCATAACAGCCAAAGATTAGCGCCAGGATTCGAAGGGATTTTGTGCTTTTTGAGGTGTTTCCAAACGAGTTCGACTGTTTCAGAACTGCCCAGGTGTGTTTGGATTTGTTTGTTTGTTTGGAGGTGTTTATTCTCACAGGTTGTGATCGTACGACGTCCAACAAGAAAAAGTCTCTGGGCCTCAGTCTCTGGGCCTCACAGTCTCTGGTCCTCAGTCTCTGGGCCTCAGTCTCTGGGCCTCAGAGTCTCTGGTCCTCACAGTCTCTGGTCCTCACAGTCTCTGGGCCTCACAGTCTCTGGGCCTCACAGTCTCTGGGCCTCACAGTCTCTGGTCCTCAGTCTCTGGGCGTCAGTCTCTGGTCCTCACAGTCTCTGGGCCTCACAGTCTCTGGGCCTCACAGTCTCTGGGCCTCACAGTCTCTGGTCCTCAGTCTCTGGGCGTCAGTCTCTGGTCCTCACAGTCTCTGGTCCTCACAGTCTCTGGTCCTCACAGTCTCTGGGCCTCACAGTCTCTGGTCCTCACAGTCTCTGGTCCTCACAGTCTCTGGTCCTCACAGTCTCTGGGCCTCACAGTCTCTGGGCCTCACAGTCTCTGGGCCTCACAGTCTCTGGTCCTCAGTCTCTGGGCGTCAGTCTCTGGTCCTCACAGTCTCTGGTCCTCACAGTCTCTGGTCCTCACAGTCTCTGGGCCTCACAGTCTCTGGGCCTCAGTCTCTGGGCCTCAGTCTCTGGTCCTCAGTCTCTGGTCCTCGGTCTCTGGTCCTCAGTCTCTGGTCCTCACAGTCTCTGGTCCTCACAGTCTCTGGGCCTCAGTCTCTGGGCCTCAGTCTCTGGTCCTCACAGTCTCTGGGCCTCAGTCTCTGGTCCTCAGTCTCTGGGCCTCAGTCTCTGGGCCTCAGTCTCTGGTCCTCGGTCTCTGGTCCTCGGTCTCTGGTCCTCAGTCTCTGGTCCTCACAGTCTCTGGTCCTCACAGTCTCTGGGCCTCAGTCTCTGGGCCTCAGTCTCTGGTCCTCGGTCTCTGGTCCTCGGTCTCTGGTCCTCGGTCTCTGGGCCTCAGTCTCTGGGCCTCAGTCTCTGGGCCTCACAGTCTCTGGGCCTCAGTCTCTGGTCCTCGGTCTCTGGTCCTCAGTCTCTGGGCCTCAGTCTCTGGTCCTCGGTCTCTGGTCCTCAGTCTCTGGGCCTCAGTCTCTGGTCCTCGGTCTCTGGTCCTCAGTCTCTGGGCCTCACAGTCTCTGGTCCTCACAGTCTCTGGTCCTCGGTCTCTGGTCCTCAGTCTCTGGGCCTCACAGTGTCTGGGCCTCAGTCTCTGGGCCTCAGTCTCTGGGCCTCAGTCTCTGGGCCTCCAAATGTTTCTTGCTCGGTTACATAAAGTTTTGTTCTGGAGTTTCACTCGACCCATTTCTGCCTCAACTTTTTATCAAAATAAAAATATGATCCTGTTTCATCTGAAGAAAAACGAGAGAAAAAACATGAAATTATGTGAGAAAATCTCCCAAGATGTTTGAGGATAAGAGAGAGAGGGAGGAGGAAGAGAGAGGGAGGAGAGAGAGAGAGGGAGGGAGATGTTTAAGGACATGAGAAAGGAGGAGGAGAGGAAAAGAGGAGGGGGAGAGGAGAGAGGGAGGAGGGAGAGGAAGACATTTGAGGACAGGAGACGCTGCAGAGACTGAGAAAAAGAATTAAGAGGATAAAAGAGGACACACTACACTGAGAGAGCGAGGGAGAGGGAGGGAGAGAGGTGGTGGGAGGAAGAAGAGAGAGAGCACAATGGAGGAAGGAAGGGGAGGAGAGAAAGATGCAGAAAGACAGGGGTGAAAAGAGGAACAGAGGAGGATGGAGGGATAGAGAGAAAGAGGACAGAAGCTGGTAAGGGAAAAGAGTGAAGGATGAGAGAGACAGAGGAGCAAAGGACAAAGGAAGAGGAGTGCAGAAGATAAAAGGAGAGTGAGAGAACAGAGAAAGAGATTAAGAAGAGAGAGAGGGGCGACATAGGGCGGTAAAGTGAGAGAGAGGGAGGAAAAGAGGAGAGAAAGAGAGGGAGGTAAGAGAAAGAGTGGGTAAAGGTGAGAGAGAGGGAGAGAGAGGACAGAATGCGAGAATAAATGAGATTAGGGAAAGAAAAGAAAGCGAGAGAGAAGAGGAATAATGAAAGGGAGGGAAAGAGAGAGGAGGAGAGAGAGAGTGAGATAGAGAGGAGGAGGACAGAGGAGGAGAGAGAGGATGAGAGAGGAGAGGGGAGAGAAGAGAGAGAGAGGAGGAGAGATAGAGAGAGACAGAGAGAGTGGGGGAGAGAAAGAGAGAGAGAAAGATAGAGAGAGGGAGAAAGAGGAGGAGAAAGAGGAGGACAGAGGAGGAGAGGGAGGTTTTGGCTCTGACTCAGACACAAACACTGAAGCAGAGATCACACAGATGAGCAGCTCCACGCAATGCATCATGGGAACTGACGAAGAAAACACGGGCCCCCGTCTCCTCGATGGTTCACGGTTCGATCCCTGCTCGGGCCGTGGAGTTTGCTGCTGTGTCCTTTGGCAAGACACTCACGTAAATCCAGACTCTTCTGTTTGTGAAACTGAGGGACGAGATTTGATTTTTTTTTTTTTTCCTTTTTTTTTTTTTTTTTTTTTTTTTGCGGAGAAAAAAATGTAAGTTTGAATTTTGGGCCTGATCCGCTGCTGCGACGCTTCGACCAATCAGATCAGGACGCTCCACATGATCCTGGGGTTTTTATTTCACTTTTGTGTCTGTAAATCAAGATCTGAACATTAGCGTTAGCGACAGGTTTGATTGACAGCGTTGCTAAGCGCCTTGAACACGCCTCCTGATTGGCTCTTTTGGTTGCTACGACACTCGCGGTGCTCCAGATTAGCCGCTGTAACTGCTAGCCTCGATGATCTTTATTAACACACACAGATTATTGACGTACGCAGACGTAACTCCACAGCTGTCACCTAGCAACCGTAACGTAAACAAGGGCCAAAAATAGTTCTGATCAGACAAACACGGATAAATAAAAACACCTTTATTAAACGACATGTTGGACTCTGGTTTACATCAGCGCTACTTCCTTTTCTTTTCTTTTTTTTCCTCAACACTTTTCCCACAAACGTGCAGCTAAGTTTGATGAATATTTAGCTCAGGTTGTGTTCGCCAAACGCACGTGAACCCGTCGAACGCGCCACACGCCACACGCCACACGCCACACGCCACACGCCACACGCCACACGCCACACGCCGCACGCCGCACGCCACACGCCACACGCCACACGCTCCGACGTTTCCACGGAATAAAAACACAAATCTGAGGAGGGAAGGAGAGAATTTTGCAGCGTTTATTATTGGAGAGAGAGAGGGAGGGAGAAGGAGAGAGGGAGGGAGTGAGGGAGGGAGCGAGGGAGGGAGAAGGAGCGAGGGAGGGAGCGAGGGAGGGAGCGAGGGAGGGAGCGAGGGAGGGAGCGAGGGAGGGAGCGAGGGAGGGAGAAGGAGCGAGGGAGGGAGAGAGCGAGGGAGGGAGAGAGGGAGGGAGAAGGAGCGAGGGAAGGAGAGAGGGAGTGAGGGAAGGAGAGAGAGAGCAAGGGAAGGAGAGAGGGAGGGAGCGAGGGAAGGAGAGAGGGAGCGAGGGAAGGAGAGAGAGAGCGAGGGAAGGAGAGAGAGAGAGAGAGCGAGGGAAGGAGAGAGAGAGAGAGAGCGAGGGAAGGAGAGAGAGAGCGAGGGAAGGAGAGAGGGAGCGAGGGAAGGAGAGAGAACGAGGGAAGGAGAGAGGGAGAGCGAGGGAAGGAGAGAGGGAGCGAGGGAAGGAGAGAGAGAGAGAGGGAAGGAGAGAGAGAGCGAGGGAAGGAGAGAGACAGCGAGGGAAGGAGAGAGACAGCGAGGGAAGGAGAGAGGGAGAGCGAGGGAAGGAGAGAGGGAGCGAGGGAAGGAGAGAGGGAAGGAGAGAGAGAGCGAGGGAAGGAGCCGACTCGAAGAAGCAGACAGGAGCAGAGACAGAGAAAGAGACGACATGTAACCGTCCACAGCTACTACAACTACAACCAATACTACTACTGCTAATGGCATACTACTACTACTACTACTACTACTACTACTACTACTACTACTACTACTACTACTACTACATGTACTTCTCCTGCAAAGCCAGAATGAAAGCCCTGAGCACTTCTGATCGAGGACTTACCGAGGTTATTTTTGGACTGGCGGTGACGTTGGAGAGGAATTTCTTCACAGTGTAATTTTTCAAACGGCTAATTTTGGTCGTTAGCACCGAGAGCGTCAAAGATCCGAACGCGGAGCCAGACGACGGATTTACGGGCGTACCGCTTTGAGGTACGTGGAAGTATCTGACTTTTTTTTTTTTGTCGTGAAAGTGAATGTTTGGGGACAGTTTGAACGCCTGAGAGGTTTGGAGATAAAACGTGAAATTCGAGTTTTCACGGTGAAGATTTCGGAGAATTTTTGGACGAAATTCCGACGGAGATGAACGGAAGATTATGAAGGAGAAAATGGTGATTTTAACTTTAATGAATTTGCGCAAATGTGGATAATTAAAGACTTGTGTTCAACGACTTGCGACGAAGCAGAGATCGTCTACGAACAGCAAGAACATCGACCTCGTTTGGATCTATGAGGGATTCTTTTAAGGGTTTATTCGCACATTTTTGCAGCGGATAAAAATCAAAATCGCGCAGATCTGAGTTCAAGCCGTTCGCGTTGGATTTTAAGGAATTTCGGGAATATGTTTGCGACGAAAAACCAAGAGAACTGGATCTTTGTGAACTGTAAATCGTCTCAAACGCTCCAGTATTCCAACATTTTTTTTGCACATTTATGATATTTCTTTGTCCATTTTGAAGAAAAAACAAGACGATCTATAAATCGTGCGGATTCAGCAGAGATTTATTTTAGATGAGATCCTCTTTATCTGATTTTTCGGGCCAGATTAAAGACGTCACAAAGATGGAGGTTTTTTTTGAGGAAAACTATGATTTTTTTCCAAGATTTATTTAAGAATTTGAGAAGATTTTGACCCGACCACGACGTGAAACAGTGAACCTCGTCTGAGCTGAGTCTCCGCAGAATCGAGACACGTCAGACTCTTTATTTCGAACGATCTCTATTTTCAAACGTAATCGTCAAATCAAACTCAGAATCTCTCGGGAATTCAGTTCTTCAGCTGGAAATCGATGAGCAAAGACATTTTAAGGATCAACGGTTTGCATTTGACCCGCAACAGCTGAAGAGGAAGTTATTTTTACTTTTCCTTTGAGACCAGAGGATCAGGACCAGGTCTGGACCAGGTCTGAACCAGGTCTGAACCAGGTCTGGACCAGGTGAGAAACAGGTCTTAACAAGATCTAGACCAGGTTTGATTCTGAACCAGGTTTAGATCAGATCAGAACCAGGTCTGGACCAGGTCTGGACCAGGTTTGATTCTGAACCAGGTTTGGATCAGGTCTAAACCAGATCTGAACCAGGTCTTAACAAGATCTAGACCAGTTTTGATTCTGAACCAGGTCTTAACCAGGTCTGGGCCAGATCTGGACTAGGTCTTCATCAGGTCTTCTCTGGGTCTGGACCAGGTCTGAACCAGGTTTTAACAAGATCTAGACCAGATTTGATTCTGAACCAGGTCTGGACCAGGTCTGAACCAGGTCTGGGCCAGATCTGGGTGGATTATCTGTTCAGACTTTCCGTGCGGAGCCGTTGATTTATTGAGGTGTATTTTTAAATTTCTCGTGGGAAACAGAGACGTGTTTTCTGCTTCATTTTGACAAAAAAAACAAACATAAAGACAATTTCTCCGTGGATGGAAATACTGTTTTTCACTCAGACTAATTTAAAAAAGCAAAGACGTCACCGTGAAGTTTTTGAAAATGGATTTTAAATTTCGTCGTTTTTAATTATTGGATTTATTCAGTACAAAGTAAAGTCTCATTTTGAAGTTTGAAATGACGTAAACGTTTGGAGGTCGTGTTCAAAATCTGAATCAAAATGTAAAATTCAAATATTTAAGACATTGCAGACTCTTATTTTGAAGTTCTTCTTTTGGCATTTCATTCTTAAATTTCAAACATTTTCGTAGTTGTATTTTGAGTCTCTTGAACGGCTCAACATGAGTTTCGGAAATGTCCAGAATCATTCCGAGCTGGTCCCTGGATCGTCTCCTGCGGCCGACAACTTTCAAGAACCGTGGAAAATTCTGGATCCTCGAAACGACTCACGTCCCACAAACTGCCACGGCGGCTCGGATCTATCAAACGTGACTTTTTACGCCAACAGCAGTGACGCCGACGCTCGGATCTTTGGCGCCGGCTGCGGCTCGCACAAAAACTGGTCTGCGTTACTGATCCTGTTTGTGATCGCCGTGACCGTCATGGGGAATATTTTGGTGATTTTGGCCGTTTCGTTGGAGAAAAAGCTGCAAAACGCCACAAACTACTTCCTGATGTCGCTGGCGGTCGCCGACATGCTGCTGGGGATCCTGGTGATGCCCGTCTCCATGGTGACCATCCTGTACGGTGAGCCCAGAGGGACGTGTTTTGTTCCGTGTTTGTTCCGTGTTTTGTTCCCGTGTTTGTTCCGTGTTTTGTTCCCGTGTTTGTTCCGTGTTTTGTTCCCGTGTTTTGTTCCGTGTTTGTTTCGTGTTTTGTTCCGTGTTTGTTTTGTGTTTTGTTCCGTGTTTATTCCGTGTTTGTTCCGTGTTTATTCCGTGTTTGTTCCGTGTTTTGTTCCGTGTTTGTTCTGTGTTTGTTCCGTGTTTGTTCCGTGTTTTGTTCCCATGTTTGTTCCGTGTTTGTTCCATGTTTGTTCCCGTGTTTGTTCCGTGTTTGTTCCCGTGTTTGTTCCGTGTTTTGTTCCTGTGTTTGTTCCGTGTTTTGTTCCGTGTTTGTTCCGTGTTTGTTCTGTGTTTGTTCCGTGTTTTGTTCTGTGTTTTGTTCCTGTGTTTGTTCCGTGTTTGTTCCGTGTTTGTTCCTGTGTTTGTTCCGTGTTTGTTCCCGTGTTTGTTCCCGTGTTTGTTCCGTGTTTGTTCCGTGTTTGTTCCCGTGTTTTGTTCCGTGTTTTGTTCCCGTGTTTGTTCTGTGTTTTGTTCCGTGTTTGTTCCCGTGTTTGTTCCGTGTTTGTTCCGTGTTTGTTCCCGTGTTTTGTTCCGTGTTTTGTTCCTGTGTTTGTTCCCGTGTTTGTTCTGTGTTTTGTTCCCGTGTTTGTTCCGTGTTTGTTCTGTGTTTTGTTCCGTGTTTGTTCCCGTGTTTGTTCCGTGTTTGTTCCGTGTTTGTTCCCGTGTTTTGTTCCGTGTTTGTTCTGTGTTTGTTCCTGTGTTTGTTCCTGTGTTTGTTCCTGTGTTTGTTCCGTGTTTGTTCCGTGTTTGTTCCGTGTTTGTTCCTGTGTTTGTTCCTGTGTTTGTTCCTGTGTTTGTTCCGTGTTTGTTCCGTGTTTGTTCCGTGTTTGTTCCGTGTTTGTGCCGTGAACAAGTCAAGCTGAGCAATTAATAGATTTAGATTTTTGTTAATCAATTAAAAAAAAAAAAAAAAAAAACATGGTGGAGTAGATGGTGTTTATGTTTGAGAATTTGGTGGAGGTCAGAGCCGCCAAAGTGTCAAAAATCAAGTACAAAGTGGTTCAGTCCTGGTTCAGTCCTGGTTTAGTCCTGGTTCAGTCCTGGTTCAGTCCTGGTTTAGTCCTGGTTCAGTCCTGGTTCAGTCCTGGTTTAGTCCTGGTTCAGTCCTGGTTCAGTCCTGGTTTAGTCCTGGTTTAGTCCTGGTTCAGTCCTGGTTTAGTCCTGGTCTGTTGCAGGGGTGGGCAAACTACGGCCCGGGGGCCACATATGGCCCGTTGGTCTTATTAATCCGGTCCCCCGAATGTGACCAAATTATGGCGCAGCCACATCAGCCTCGTATTTGTCTTATTTTCTCATCAGCCCTTCTGCAAAAATGTGTTTATCAAAGAAAAGAAAAGTGGACAGTGAGCGCTGAGTCGACAACAAAATATTTTTTCACTGAAGTCTGATCAAAGTACCGAGGTAAGTTTTTTGCACAAGCTAGCAAGCTTTTGTCTGAAGGCGAGTTTGTAAAAGAAAGTATTTGGAAAACTATTTGTACAACGAGCCTCACATATTCAGGCTTTGCCACATGTTACAGACCAAATATTTAATAGAATATAAACATATATATATATATATATATATATATATATATATATATATATATATATATATATATATATATATATATATATATATATATATATATATATATATATACACACATATATCCTGGCCCCGCCCCTCTGTCAAACAACTGTGGCCTGTGTCTCAAAAACTTTGCCGACCCCTGGACTATCGTTTAAATTAAACAGTGTTTTTTTCATTGTGGTATCGAATCAGTTTTCAGTATCTGAGTCTGAGTCTGATCCTTAGTATCGAAATTGAATTGAAATGTTATTATTGTGACAACAGGAGGGGCCTGTTAAATCTATTTAACTCAGTTTAAGTTTATTTAACTCAGTTTAAGTTTATTTAACTCAGTTTAAGTTTATTTAACTCAGTTTAAGTTTATTTAACTCAGTTTAAGTTTATTTAACTCAGTTTAAGTTTATTTAACTCTGTGAGAGTCACTGTTTTTAAATAAATCACAAATGTTGATCTTCCTTTGGTTTCGTCTCAAACTCGTCACATTAATCTCACGTCTTAAACTCTTTGTTCTTGAAAAATGGATCCACTTTATGAAACAATCACGTGACTTTTGTTTATTTAAAGTGACAGAAGACGCTGAACTTTGAGTCAGTTTTTGTTTGATGTGGAACGAACCAGGAACTCCACAGATATGACCCATAACCCAGGTCAAAGGTCAACACTCCTGCTCCAGTGACACAGAGAACACTCCGTTTAGGGGTTAATTTAAAACACTGAAACAAATACGAACAATTTCATATTCTTTGTAAGAATTTTAGAACATCAAAAACACGTGTGAAGAGGTTTTAGATGTCATTTATGTTTGAGTCATCTAGAGATCTCCCCTAGGCCCTTTTCAAACCCTCCTCACAGTTCGCAGTAAGATCCTGTACGAGGCTCCGCCCACAAGCCGACATCCCCCACGCTCCACACGACAATCCTCCATAAATATACAAAAACATGACACAAACTGTGCACTACGACTTCACAAACCTGGTGTGATGTGCAGTAGTTTCATTAGTGCGACGCAGCTGATTGTGATAGTGCTCTGAAGGGGGAGGAGCTTAGCACAGAGAGCAAAGAGAGGAGAGACTCAGAGACAAAAATGAAAGTAAATCTAGTATTTTCAAAACAAAAGGAAACACGGAGATGTAAATATGTTACAGTTAATACCACATAGAGATAAATCCCTCCCCTTTAATGCCCCATAGAGATAAATCCCTCCCCTTTAATGCCCCATAGAGATAAATACCTCCCCTTTAATGCCCCATAGAGATAAATCCCTCCCCTTTAATGCCCCATAGAGATAAATCCCTCCCCTTTAATGCCCCATAGAGATAAATACCTCCCCTTTAATGCCCCATAGCACACTACATTTTAGCCCTGGTGTTTCCTTGTGCAGTGATTCTCAGTCGGGAGCGTTAGCTTGATGCTGCGTTAAACCGTCAGAGTCACATTTGTAAATTAGTCATAGATTCAAGTGTTTTGGGTTTGGAAAATTCATCCTCCATTTTCAATTATGCAGTTTACATGGTTCTGCAGTTAGCGTTAGCCTGGTCTCTGTGGTTAGCGTTAGCCTGGTCTCTGTGGTTAGCGTTAGCCTGGTCTCTGTGGTTAGCGTTATTCTGGTCTCTGCGGTTAGCGTTAGCCTGGTCTCTGTGGTTAGCGTTAGCCTGGTCTCTGTGGTTAGCGTTAGCCTGGTCTCTGTTGTTAGCGTTAGCCTGGTCTCTGTGGTTAGCGTTATTCTGGTCTCTGCGGTTAGCGTTATTTTGGTCTCTGCGGTTAGCGTTAGCCTGGTCTCTGCGGTTAGCGTTAGCCTGGTCTCTGCGGTTAGCGTTAGCCTGGTCTCTGTTGTTAGCGTTAGCCTGGTCTCTGTGGTTAGCGTTAGTCTGATTTCTGTGGTTAGCGTTAGCCTGGTCTCTGCGGTTAGCGTTAGCCTGGTCTCTGTTGTTAGCGTTAGCCTGGTCTCTGTTGTTAACGTTAGCCTGGTCTCTGTGGTTAGCGTTAGTCTGATTTCTGTGGTTAGCGTTAGCCTGGTCTCTGCGGTTAGCGTTAGCCTGGTCTCTGCGGTTAGCGTTAGCCTGGTCTCTGTGGTTAGCGTTAGCCTGGTCTCTGTGGTTAGCGTTAGCCTGGTCTCTGTGGTTAGCGTTATTCTGGTCTCTGTGGTTAGCGTTAGCCTGGTCTCTGTTGTTAGCGTTAGCCTGGTCTCTGTGGTTAGCGTTAGCCTGGTCTCTGTTGTTAGCGTTAGCCTGGTCTCTGTGGTTAGCGTTAGCCTGGTCTCTGTTGTTAGCGTTAGCCTGGTCTCTGTTGTTAGCGTTAGCCTGGTCTCTGTTGTTAGCGTCAGCCTGGTCTCTGGAGATGCTAGTTCATTATCATTTTATCATGTTACCCACAAAGCCACACTTCAGTGATTCAGGTGTGATGTTCTGTTGTGATGCGTTCGGGGCGTCCAGAACGCGCTGGACGCCTCTAGTTGGACGTTGCATTTGAGGGTAGACGCCTTTGACGTGCGTCATGGTCCGTTGTGTCTGCGAGGTCCTTTGGATGTTTTGTTTTCCCTGTGTCTTTGTGAACGTTGCAGGTTGAGAGAGCGACTTTAGTGAATGTTAGCCTTTATTCTAGCCTTTATTCTAGCCTTTATGTTAGCCTTTATGCTAGCCTTTATGCTAGTATAAAGCATAAACCTGCTTGTTTCCATGGAGATACCTGAAATGTTCCACACAATGGCATTAAGCATGGTAAATAATCACTTTTTATATAGTGCTTCTGCAACTTCAATACTATACAATATTACAAAACTATACGGGCGACAGTGGCTCAGTTGGTAGAGTGTCCACTGATCCCAAGGTTGGCGGTTCAAATCCCGCTCTCGACATAAACATCATTGGTTGAATGTTGTCGTGTCCTTGGGCAAGACACTTAACCCACCTCGCCCTCAGTGTCTGTGTACATGTGTGTGTGTGAATGTGTGTGTGAATGTGTGTGTGGTTCCTTGTTGTAAAGCACTTTGACTGTCTTCAATGTGGAAAAACACTATAGAAAAATGTGACCAAATACCTCCTCTTTAATACCCCGCAGAAGTAAATACCTCCTCTTTAATACCCCGCAGGAGTAAATACCTCCTCTTTAATACCCCGCAGGAGTAAATACCTCCTCTTTAATACCCCACAGAAGTAAATACCTCCTCTTTAATACCCCGCAGGAGTAAATACCTCCTCTTTAATACCCCGCAGGAGTAAATACCTCCTCTTTAATACCCCACAGAAGTAAATACCTCCTCTTTAATACCCCACAGAAGTAAATACCTCCTCTTTAATACCCCGCAGGAGTAAATACCTCCTCTTTAATACCCCACAGAAGTAAATACCTCCTCTTTAATACCCCACAGAAGTAAATACCTCCTCTTTAATACCCCACAGAAGTAAATACCTCCTCTTTAATACCCCACAGAAGTAAATACCTCCCCTTTAATACCCCACAGATGTAAATACCTCCTCTTTAATACCCCGCAGAAGTAAATACCTCCTCTTTAATACCCCGCAGAAGTAAATACCTCCTCTTTAATACCCCGCAGAAGTAAATACCTCCTCTTTAATACAACACAGAAGTAAATACCTCCTCTTTAATACAACACAGAAGTAAATACCTCCTCTTTAATACCCCACAGAAGTAAATACCTCCTCTTTAATACCCCTCAAACTCTTTATAAGTGAATTTCCCGTCATCTTTTTTTCTTTTCTTCGTTGCGTTCAGGAGCCCGTTCAAACGCTCGTGAACGGAGCCGTCGAGCCTCATTACCGCCGCTCTCCAGCCTCTTCACGGACATCTCCACAGGTCCCTGAACGCACCACAGCTCGTTACGACGCACTGATCTGTGTGTGTGTGTGTGTGTGTGTGTGTGCTCATGACGGACACACACAACAAACAAACGCAGTAGATTTAGACGAAGTGATTTGAGTCACTTCTTTAGCTCGTTATTGGTTCGTTCTGTTATTTGTTTGTTGTAAACTCAGGCCAAACTGTTGCGTTCAGACGTTCATCCAGACACAGCGGCTCATCAGGAGTCGACCGCGAGTATCATAGCAACCAAAGAGCCAATCATTTCTATAAACAGACCGAGGCAGTGCGGCGTAGTCCTCTGTGAGTCTGAGGACACTCGGCTTCAGCTTCAGCTTCAGCTTCAGCTTCAGCTTCAGCTTCAGCACAGAGGTGGATGTAAACGAGCCCGTCTCATTATCTATAATTACATTTGAATGATCCTCAGACTGTCCCCTGAGGTGTCCCTGTGGAGGACGGGGACAAAAATAAAACACCAGACTAATCTGAGTCTGACAAGTTATAAATGTGGGTGTTCTGGGTTCAGTCCTGGTTCAGTCCTGGTTTAGTCCTGGTTCAGACCTGGTTCAGTCCTGGTTCAGTCCTGGTTCAGTCCTGGTTCAGTCCTGGTTTAGTCCTGGTTTAGTCCTGGTTTAGTCCTGGTTCAGTCCTGGTTTAGTCCTGGTTCAGTCCTGGTTTGAAACGTGCTGCTCTAGTGCTCTTCTTCTGGCTCCTCTTCTGACTCTTCTTCTGGCTCTTCTTCTGGCTCCTCTTCTGACTCTTCTTCTGACTCTTCTTCTGGCTCTTCTTCTGGCTCTTCTTCTGGCTCCTCTTCTGACTCTTCTTCTGACTCTTCTTCTGGCTCTTCTTCTGGCTCTTCTTCTGGCTCCTCTTCTGACTCTTCTTCTGACTCTTCTTCTGGCTCTTCTTCTGGCTCTTCTTCTGGCTCCTCTTCTGACTCTTCTTCTGGCTCCTCTTCTGACTCTTCTTCTGACTCTTCTTCTGGCTCTTCTTCTGACTCTTCTTCTGGCTCCTCTTCTGACTCTTCTTCTGGCTCTTCTTCTGGCTCCTCTTCTGACTCTTCTTCTGACTCTTCTTCTGGCTCTTCTTCTGGCTCTTCTTCTGGCTCCTCTTCTGACTCTTCTTCTGACTCTTCTTCTGGCTCCTCTTCTGACTCTTCTTCTGACTCTTCTTCTGGCTCTTCTTCTGGCTCCTCTTCTGACTCTTCTTCTGGCTCCTCTTCTGGCTCCTCTTCTGACTCTTCTTCTGGCTCTTCTTCTGGCTCTTCTTCTGGCTCCTCTTCTGACTCTTCTTCTGGCTCTTCTTCTGACTCTTCTTCTGACTCTTCTTCTGGCTCTTCTTCTGGCTCTTCTTCTCCAAAGTCTTCTGTTTTGGCTCATTTTCACTGTGGCTCTTTTGTCTGATGTTTTTCGTGTCACGGTGACGTCAGAGAAGATGAGGCTGAGAGTAAATGTGCAGAGTCTTACACACTGAGCCGTGTGTCTGAGGCGTGAGCGACGTTTGTTTTTAACATAGTTCTGTGAGTCTGACACAGCAAAAAATAATAAAATATAATTTTATTTAAATATTTCAAGATCACAATAATCTTCAAATTTAAACTACAATCAAAAAAAGAACAAAGCAATAAAATAAACGTCAGTTAAATAATTATGATTTATTTTCTCAATCCGCACAGAGAGAGAGCCAGAGCTGAATATTGAGATGAGAACCATAGAGACACAAGCTCAATAGCACTGGTTTAATTTGCATTTGTCCTGTGGCTCTGTGGCTCTGTGGCTTTGTGGGTCTGTGGCTCTGTGGGTCTGTGGCTCTGTGGGTCTGTGGCTCTGTGGCCCTGTGGCTCTGTGGCCCTGTGGCTCTGTGGCCCTGTGGCCCTGTGGCTCTGTGGCTCTGTGGCTCTGTGGGTCTGTGGCTCTGTGGCTCTGTGGGTCTGTGGCTCTGTGGCTCTGTGGCTCTGGTCCTGTGGCTCTGTGGCTCTGTGGGTCTGTGGGTCTGTGGCTCTGGTTCTGTGGCTCTGTGGCTCTGTGGGTCTGTGGCTCTGTGGCCCTGTGGCTCTGTGGCCCTGTGGCTCTGTGGCCCTGTGGCCCTGTGGCTCTGTGGCTCTGTGGCTCTGTGGGTCTGTGGCTCTGTGGCCCTGTGGCTCTGTGGCTCTGTGGGTCTGTGGGTCTGTGGCTCTGTGGCTCTGTGGCTCTGTGGCTCTGGTTCTGTGGGTATGTGGCTCTGTAGCTCTGTGGCTCTGTGGGTCTGTGGCTCTGTGGCTCTGTGGCTCTGGTTCTGTGGGTCTGTGGCTCTGTAGCTCTGTGGCTCTGTGGGTCTGTGGCTCTGTGGCTCTGTGGGTCTGTGGGTCTGTGGCTCTGTGGCCCTGTGGCTCTGTGGCTCTGTGGCTCTGTGGGTCTGTGGGTCTGTGGCTCTGTGGCTCTGTGGCTCTGTGGCTCTGTGGCTCTGGTTCTGTGGGTATGTGGCTCTGTAGCTCTGTGGCTCTGTGGGTCTGTGGCTCTGTGGCTCTGTGGCTCTGGTTCTGTGGGTCTGTGGCTCTGTGGGTCTGTGGCTCTGTGGCTCTGTGGGTCTGTGGCTCTGTGGCTCTGTGGCTCTGGTTCTGTGGGTCTGTGGCTCTGTAGCTCTGTGGCTCTGTGGGTCTGTGGCTCTGTGGCTCTGTGGCTCTGTGGCTCTGTGGGTCTGTGGCTCTGTGGCTCTGTGGCTCCACCTGTGGAGTCTTTTTGTGAATGGATGCACTTCCCGATGGATTATGGATGACTCATACTGGTCTCCACGGCGACGGAGGCGGTTTCCAACGGCGACGGAGACCATGACACGCAGACGATAATGTAAGACCGGAGAACGACGTCCGCGTCTGTCGACAAAACCTCCTCAGAGAATCGAGAATCGTCTGAGGGTTTGATCTGAGTCCTGATTTGAGCCCAGTTTAGTCCTGACGTAGACCTGGTCCTGACGTAGACCTGGTCCTGACGTAGACCGGGTCCTGACGTAGACCGGGTCCTGACGTAGACCGGGTCCTGACGTAGACCGGGTCCTGACGTAGACCTGGTCCTGATGTAGACCGGGTTTGGTCTTGTTCTAGTCCTGGTCTAGTCCGGGTTTAGTTCCAGGTCTAGTCCGGATCTTGATGTTGTTTATTTGAGAACACACAAAATACAAATTATTAAACAAACTGAACCACAGAAAAGTTCAGACACGTCACATGGAGATATAAGACCGAGACCACACCCCCTCTGCCCTAGCTCCTCCCCCTCTGTCCCGAGCCCCTCCTCCTCTGTCCCGAGCTCCTCCCCCTCTATTCCGTGCTCCTCCCCCTCTGTCCCGTGCTCCTCCCCCTCTGTCCCGAGCCCCTCCTCCTCTGTCCCGAGCTCCTCCCCCTCTATTCCGTGCTCCTCCCCCTCTGTCCCGAGCTCCTCCCTCTCTGTCCCGAGCTCCTCCTCTCTGTCCTGAGCTCCTCCCCCTGGTCACATGCTCGGTCGCCGTGGTAATGTCTCTGTTTAAAGAGGACGTACTTCACTTCTATGTGGGATTATCTGACACTCCCCCTTCATACTGAAGTGTCCCCCTCTCTCTTTGGCATCAGAACATCCTCATGACTCACCTCGATGAGTTTATAAGCTCTTGTGTTTCAGGGGCATGCTAACGGCGCACCATCTTTACTTCTTTGTTCACAGTGTCCTGACCCTCAGAGCTGCTGTTTTAATGCCCAAGAATCAGGAAGTGCGCTGGTAGCATGCTTGCTGTTGTTAGCTTCGTCACGACAAAACTCGACTCTGCTGTGAAAAGTGTTTATAAAAGAAAAACCAAGCAGTTTAAAGTGAACTAGTCCTGGACTAAACCGGGACTAAATCAGGACTAAACCGGGACTAAACTGGGACTAAATCAGGACTAAACTGGGACTAAACCGGGACTGAACCAGGACTAAATCAGGACTAAACCGGGACTAAACCGGGACTGAACCAGGACTAAACCGGGACTAAACTGGGACTAAACTGGGACTAAACTGGGATTGAACCGGGACTAAATCAGGACTAAACTGGGACTAGACCAGGACTAGACCAGGACTAGACTAGGACTAGACCAGGTCTAAATCAGGACTAAACCAGGACTAAACCAGGACCAGACCAGGTCTAGGATGTGTGTGTTTGTGGGTTTGGATTCATCTGGCTCACGTCTGGGTCACTTGTCTCTGTGGACGTCTCTGTGGACGTCTCTGTGTCTCTGGAGACTCTTGAGCTCAGACGTGAGCGACACAGACTCTTAAAGACGCTGTGTCTCATTTTTACTCAGACCCAACAGGGTTTAGGTCAAAACACAAAGGATAAGTGTAGGAGCCGGGGGCCGGGGGCCGGGGGCCGGGGGCCGGGAGCCGGGAGCTGGGAGCCGGGAGCCGGGAGCTAAATCAGGACTAAACCAAAGACCAAACAGCAGGGTGGAGTTTTGCTGCACTGAGCTTCACTTCCTGTCAGGCCCGTTAGCAGAGACTTGTGTGGGCCCCTCTCATATAAATGAATATGAAGAGAGGACTGGGCCCCTGGGCCCCTGGGCCCCCGGGCCCCTGGCCCCTGGGAAGACCCCTCTGTCCCCCCTGTCCACGCCCCTGCTCCTCCTTGTGAAAAGAGCTTATAAACTCATCGAGGTGAGTCATGAGGATGTTCTGATGCATAAGGAGAGGGGGACAGGTTGTCTGTTAGATTCCAGCTGTTCTATCGTCTTTGTGCCACTGGGCAAGACACTTCACTCACCCGACATCAGCGTTAGCCACTTTAGCATCACGCTAACGAAATCACTAACCGCCACTGACGAGAGCAACTCCAACTGTTATAAATGTGTACGACTTTAAGAACGAGAGGAAAGAGAGAGAAGAGAGAGGAAAGAGAGAGAAGAGAGAGGAAAGAGAGAGAGGAAAAGAGAGAGGGAGAGGGGTAGAGAGAGAAGAGAGAGGAGAAGAGAGAAAAGAGAGAAGAAAAGAGAGAGGGAGAGAGGCAAGAGAAAAGGAGAATGGAGGAGAGAGAAAGAGTCTGTACGACTTTAAGTAGAGAAGAGAGAGAGAGATGAGAGAGGAAAAGAGAGAGGGAGAGGGAGAGAGGGAGAGGGGTAGAGAGAGAAGGAGACGGAGGACAGATGAAGAGATTTTAAGCCATTTGTACGACTTTAAGTATTGGAGAGAAGAGAAAGAGAGAAGAGAAAGAGACAGGGAGAAGAGAGATAAACGGGGAAGGGGAGAGATAAAGAGAGTGAGAAAGAGGAAGAACAGAGAAAGAGAGGGGGAGAGGAAGGGAAAGGAGAGAGGGAGAAAAAGAGAGGAGAGAAAGAGAGAGAGGAGAGAAAGAGACAGACAGAGGGAAAAGAGAAAAAGAGGGAGAAGAGGAGGAGAGAGAAAAAGAGACAGAGGGAGAAGAGAGAAAGAGAGAGACAGAGAAGGGGAGAGTTGGAGAGGAGGGAGAAACAGGGAGATTAAGACAGAGAGAGAACGTAGAAGAGAGGAGAGAGAGTAGAGGAGAAATAAATAGGGAGAGAAAGAGAAAGAAAGTGAGAGAACGCAGAAGGAGAATTAGAGATGGAGAGAGAGAGAGAGAGAGGAGAAAAACAGGAGAAACAGAGGAGAAACAGGAGAAACAGAGGAGTAACAGAGGAGTAACAGAGGAGTAACAGAGGAGAAACAGAGGAGAAACAGAGGAGAAACAGAGGAGAAACAGAGGAGAAACAGAGGAGTAACAGAGGAGAAACAGAGGAGTAACAGAGGAGAAACAGAGGAGTAACAGAGGAGTAACAGAGGAGAAACAGAGGAGTAACAGAGGAGAAACAGAGGAGAAACAGAGGAGTGCAGGCTGAGGCTCCTGTGTCTGTGTCCATGGAAACACACGACACAAACGAATAAACTGAGATTAACCTGTCCATCAATGTGAACGAGAGAGAGGAGGAGGAAAGAGAGAGGGGAGGAGGAAAGAGAGAGAGGAGGAGGAAAGAGAGAAAGAGAGAGGGGAGGAGGAAAGAGAGAGGGGAGGAGGAAAGAGAGAAAGAGAGAGGGGAGGAAAGAGAGAAAGAGAGAGGGGAGGAGGAAAGAGAGAAAGAGACAGGGGAGGAGGAAAGAGAGAAAGAGACAGGGGAGGAGGAAAGAGAGAGGGGAGGAGGAAAGAGAGAAAGAGAGAGGGGAGGAAAGAGAGAAAGAGACAGGGGAGGAGGAAAGAGAGAAAGAGAAGGGAGGGAAAGAAAGGGCAAGAGGGGTGAGAGAGAGGGCAGGAGGAGAAGAAGGGAGGGTGGGAGAGAGGAAAGAGAGGGGGTTATGGGAGGAGAGAGAGAGAACAAAGAAAGAGGGATGACCGAGAGAGATTCATTTACTATTTTTCTTTTGCTCTTTTGTTGCAAATTTTTTGCTCTTAAGCCGTTTTATATAATTTACTCTTATTAAAGGTGCACTGTGTAACTTTACTCCCCCTCCTGTTTCACCTGTCTGACCTCTGACCTCTCTCTCTCTCAGATTACACCTGGCCCCTCCCCCTCCTGTTTCACCTGTCTGACCTCTGACCTCTCTCTCTCAGATTACGCCTGGCCCCTCCCCTCCTGTTTCACCTCTCTGACCTCTGACCTCTCTCTCTCTCAGATTACACCTGGCCCCTCCCCTCCTGTTTCACCTGTCTGACCTCTGACCTCTCTCTCTCTCAGATTACGCGTGGCCCCTCCCCTCCGTCCTCTGCCCCGTGTGGATCTACCTGGACGTGCTCTTCTCCACGGCGTCCATCATGCATCTCTGCGCCATTTCTCTGGACCGTTACGTCGCCATCAGGAGCCCGCTGCACCACAGCCGCTTCAACTCGCACACCAAAGCCCGCGCCAAGATCGCCACCGTGTGGACCATCTCCGTCGGTACGCCCGCTCCACAGCCCTACGCCGTTCACCCAGACGCCCGTGTCGCTGTCATTTCCCAGTTTGAGTTGGAGCTGAATTTGCGCCAGAATTGGTCACAAAATTTTTAAAAATACTTTCGATTGTTCAACAAACGGCGGAGATTGAACCGCTTCTGGTGAGTAAAATTATGAAAATAGACTCTAACGGCAACTGACACAAAAAAGACAAAAGACTCAAACTGGGGAATGACAGTCATCAACAAATGTGATGATGCTAACTAGAGGCACTGCTCCGTCTGAAGGTCTGTTCTGAGTTTTCTTTTAATTTGACCATAAAGAAGTGATTTATCTCAACTACAACACGTCATTTGTGCCGTTAAACAAGTCCCTCTCAAATAACATCACACTCTCAAGCTAACTAGCATTAGCATTAGCATTAGCAAACAGTTTTTCAGTTAGCCACTCTCAGCTTTTTGTGTAAAATCAAACTCATAATCAGGACCGTTCTTGAGTTTCAGACGATCTTAAAACATTTTTTGCCACTGTTTGCTAATGTGTGCACTTGCGTCGCCGTGGTAACTGCTGAACATTCACCCATAGATATACATGCTTAACCCGCAAATGTGATGTGAAGTATCAATGGCGCTTGAAACCTCTGAAGAAACACCACACCACGGTTTGGAATGTGTTTGTAGCCTTCAGACTCTTAATATCTGAACTTTTCAAAAAGAGTTTTCGAAAAGAGTTAGCGGAGGCTAACCAGCTACGTGCTAACCAGCTACGTGCTAACTGACGTCTATAACACGGCTGTTTTAAGTCCAAAAAGTCTGAGAGAAGAACTCAGCCTAAATCTGCAGGTTTGTGAGTAACATGGGCCATTTAAATAAATAAAAGTACAGTTCTTGTGTCTTTATTTCCACAGAGCTGATTAAACTCTGAACGTTTGTATAATTTTTTTTCGGAAATTCTACTGGAAACAAACGATCGGGAAAAGTCCGGCCCTGCTGATCTCCATCGTAAACAGATGAAGGCAGCGTAAAGCGTTGTGGCGTGTCTTGAATGTGCTGTGTCCACGGCTCTTATTCTCATTACCCAAACAGATCCTCGTGTAGCGCTTCCTATAGCTAGTGTCATTAGCGTCATTAGCGTCATTAGCGTCATTAGCGTCTGTCCGGGGGCTTCTGGTTCAGCATAATCACAGTTATTCCTCTGACCTGCCTCGTCCCTGCCCACCGCCTCTGCCCCTGCGGAACATCGTGTCTGTTCAGGTTTATTTAAAGCTGCACTGTGTCATTTTTTAAAAAGTCCCACTGACAGAAATGAATTTTTCCTGAATCTGTTTATACTGAAGTGTCTCTGTTTCACAAGAATAAGACACAGACGAGTTTACACCATGGACCAGTGTGAACATGTGAACACACGTAACACACGTGTAACACACATGGACCTGGTTTAGTCCTGGTTTAGTCCTGGTTTAGTCCTGGTTTAGTCCTGGTTTAGTCCTGGTTTAGTCCTGGTTTAGTCCTGGTTTAGTCCTGGTTTAGTCCTGGTTTATTCCACATGTGAATATCAAACAAAGTTCTTCTATTTAATGTTTAAAATCACATTCTATCGTTTAAATGAAAGAGTGTTTTTATTTCTTTTTCTTCTTTTCAAGCATCAAAATCAAGTTTTAAATTTTCGTATCATGCCACTTTCCCGTGGATCAGATTTTTTGCTCAGAATGTTCCACAAGGTTCCCCCTCACTGACCTTTTCACAGCTCTCACAGAGCAGAGTTTTCTTACAATGGTAAAACTAACAACAACTAGCTACTCCGGCGTGTTGTACTCGTGTAGTATACTCCGGCGTGTTGTACTCGTGAAGTATACTCCGGCGTGTTGTACTCGTGTAGTATACTCTACTGTGTTGTACTCGTGAAGTATACTCCGGCGTGTTGTACTCGTGAAGTATACTCCGGCGTGTTGTACTCGTGTAGTATACTCCGGCGTGTTGTACTCGTGTAGTATACTCTACTGTGTTGTACTCGTGAAGTATACTCCGGCGTGTTGTACTCGTGAAGTATACTCCGGCGTGTTGTACTCGTGAAGTATACTCCGGCGTGTTGTACTCGTGAAGTATACTCCGGTGTGTTGTACTCGTGAAGTATACTCCGGCGTGTTGTACTCGTGTAGTATACTCCGGCGTGTTGTACTCGTGAAGTATACTCCGGCGTGTTGTACTCGTGAAGTATACTCTGGTGTGTTGTACTCGTGAAGTATACTCCGGCGTGTTGTACTCGTGAAGTATACTCTGGTGTGTTGTACTCGTGAAGTATACTCCGGCGTGTTGTACTCGTGAAGTATACTCTGGTGTGTTGTACTCGTGTAGTATACTCCGGCGTGTTGTACTCGTGTAGTATACTCCGGCGTGTTGTACTCGTGAAGTATACTCCGGCGTGTTGTACTCGTGAAGTATACTCCGGCGTGTTGTACTCGTGTAGTATACTCCGGCGTGTTGTACTCGTGAAGTATACTCCGGCGTGTTGTACTCGTGAAGTATACTCCGGCGTGTTGTACTCGTGAAGTATACTCCGGCGTGTTGTACTCGTGAAGTATACTCCGGCGTGTTGTACTCGTGAAGTATACTCCGGCGTGTTGAACTCGTGTAGTATACTCCGGCGTGTTGTACTCGTGTAGTATACTCCGGCGTGTTGTACTCGTGTAGTATACTCCGGCGTGTTGTACTCGTGTAGTATACTCCGGCGTGTTGTACTCGTGTAGTATACTCCGGCGTGTTGTACTCGTGAAGTATACTCCGGCGTGTTGTACTCGTGAAGTATACTCCGGCGTGTTGTACTCGTGAAGTATACTCCGCCATGTTGTACTCGTGAAGTATACTCCGGCGTGTTGAACTCGTGTAGTATACTCCGGCGTGTTGTACTCGTGTAGTATACTCCGGCGTGTTGTACTCGTGAAGTATACTCCGGCGTGTTGTACTCGTGAAGTATACTCCGGCGTGTTGTACTCGTGTAGTATACTCCGGCGTGTTGAACTCGCTCATAACTTCACTCTTTATGCCTCTCGTGTGACGTGGGTAAAAGGCCGTGTCCTGGTGCAGTGCTGTGAGTTTAAGCGGGTCAGACAGGAGAGCACTTTGAGCACTGCACTTTCCTCCAGGCTGTAAACACCTCATCCACATCACAATCACATCACCCACAATGCACTCTGTCCACGCCAAGTTTGGGCATACACACACGGGGTATTTGTACACACCGTGTACAAATACACATGCAAGTACACAGTAAATACACACCGTGTACAAATACACATGCAAGTACACAGTAAATACACACTGTACACTGTGTACAAATACACATATACACATACAAGTACATATACAAGTACTCAGTAAATACACACTGTGTACACTGTGTACAAATATACATACAAGTACACTGTGTACACTATGTATTTATTATCCTTCAAGTGCCTAGTACTCTGTGCTAGTACAAAGTTCTCCTGGCTCCCCCTGGAGGCCGCTGTGATACTGCAGCACACGGAGGACACAGAGGAGGGACACTTTTGTCCTGAGGACTGCTCCTCACAGCAGTTTGACCTTTTAGTCTGAGCTGCTTCAGGTGAAGCTCAGTGTCTCACGTCTGAAACAAAAAAGGAAATAAACTAAGACATTTGGAAAAGATGTGTTTGTCGAAGAGAATGAGTCACTGAGGAAATGTCCTCACAGAAGAAATGAAAGAAAAGAGGAGAGAGAGAGAGGGCAGAATGGAGGAGGGATAGAGGAGTAAGGGAGGAGAGAGAGAGGCCCCTGGGGCAAACTGCATCCACATTTGGAAGAACATGCGTGAAATTAAATCAGTTTAAGCCAAATTGAAACTGAAACAAACAGAACCAAAATATGTTTCATGAGGAGGTGGGTTCAAATCCCACCTAAGAGCCACTGTTGTGTCTCTGAGCAAGACATTTCATGTGCCTGGATCATGGGACTGTGTTTTAAGCAGTATTTTAATATTTGCAGATGTGTAGACCTGGTTTATGAGTCATATCTGTGGAGTTCCTTGGCTCAAAGCGTCTTCTGTCACTTTAAATAATCACAGTTGGTCTTATTATTATTATTATGGCTTCACAAAGCTTGTTTGTATGAAAGTGCTTTATAAATAAAGTGTGACTGAAGTACGTCACAGTGGGCGACGGAAACGGGATGATCGACAAAATTACTCAAACATGAATCACTCTGAAAACAAACAGAGTAAACACTGAAGGAACTCACCTGAACATGTTTAAAAAGCTCCAAAAAGCCCAGTTTAAGGAGACTCATTTGAGCTCCTCCTGTCATCTATTAAATATGATTGGTCTATAGAATGTGGCCTCCTTCCAGTGGGACACGTCTGGAACACCGCCTTAGGGAGGCGTCCAGGAGGTTCAACTATCAGTCAGATTCTCCTCTCCAGTCCTTGGAACAGACTTTACCAGGAGGTCTGAGGAGTGTGACTCCCCTATGATTAGAACACACCCTCCGGTCCCTCTTCTTATACAGATTGACCACCCCGGTCTGCCAGTCCAGAGGTACTGTCCCCGACCGCCACACGATGTCGTAGAGACGTGTCAGCCAAGACCCACAACATCCAGAGACTTGAAGTACTCAGGACGGATCTCGTCCACCCCTGGCGCCTTGCCACCGAGGACCTTTAACCACCTCTTTGACTTCAGCCAGGGTGATGGTTGAGTCCGCCTCCGGGTCCCCAGTCTCTGCTTCCTCCTCGGAAGACGTGACAGTGGGATTGAGGAGACCCTCAAAGTATTCCTTCCACTGTCCGACAACATCCCCAGTCGAGGTCAGCAGCTCTCCACCCTCACTGTAAACAGGTGTTGGACAGTTTGCCAGAATCTCTTTGAGGCTGTCCAATCGTTGTCCTCCTTAACCTCCCCGAGCTCCTCCCAACCCCGAGCTTTTGCCATTGCGACCCCACGAGCTGCAGCTTGCTAGGTCCACAGGTACTCCTCGGCTTTCTCAAAAGTCCCAACACCTAACAAGGCTTGATTGAACTCCTGACGGCATCCCTTACTACCCGTGTCCACCACCGGGTTCGGGGATTGCCGCCCCGATAAGCAACGCAGACCTTATGACCAGATCTACGAGCAGCCGCATCGACAATAGAGGTGGAGAACATGGCCCACTCAGAGTCCATGTCCCCAGCCTCCCCCGGGATCAGGGAGAAGTTCTCCCGGAGGTGTGAGTTGAAGACCCCTCTGACAGAGGGCTCTGCCAGACGTTCCCAGCAGACCCTCACGATGCGCTTGGGCCTAACTCACCACCAGGTCAGATGACTGACCTCTGACCTCGGGTGTCCTGGTGCCACGTGCACTGATGGACCTTGTGCTCGAACATGGTGTTTGTTATGGACAAACTGTGACAGAACACCCCTCGAGTTCACCCGTCTGGGCGGTGTAGCTGACCTTTATCTTCTGTTTGTCATAAAAGGCTTCTGACCCGCCCCCTGGACCTGTTTGTCATGGGTGACCCTACGAGGGGCATGAAGCCCCCGACAACAGAGCTGCAGATCATTTGGGCTCAAACCCTCCACCACGTTAAGGTGGTGGTTCAAAGAGGCATGTGATGATGTCATCTGTATTAAGTATGTTTGGTTTATAGAATGTGGTGATTTTCACTGGACACTGAGTCTTTAAAATAAACAAATTCATTTTTCCTGAATCTGTTTATACTGAAGTGTCTGTGTCACAAGAAAAAGACACAGACGAGTTTACACCATGGACCAGTGTGAACTACTGCACACTGAGGATTACACACATGTAACACACATGTAACACACATGTAACACACATATAACACACATGTAACACACATGTAACACACATGTAACACACATGTAACACACATGTAACACACATGTAACACACATGTAACACACATATGTAACACACATATGTAACACACATATGTAACACACATGTAACACACATGTAACACACATGTAACACACATGTAACACACATATGTAACACACATATGTAACACACATGTAACACACATGCAACACACATGTAACACACATGTAACGCATATGTAACGCACATGTAACACACATGTAACACACACGTAACGCACATGTAACACACATGTAACACACATGTAACACACATGTAACACACATGTAACACACATGTAACACACGTAACGCACATGTAACACACATGTAACACACATGTAACACACCGTTTAGCCTCACATTCACAGCTCAGTGGTGTCGGTGCTTGGGGCTGTAGATCTGCACAGCCCTGAGCTCTGGAGTCTGTGGACATAAGGCGGAGGCAGATGGAGCGTTCTCCAACTGTCAGTCATGAGCACAGGAGCAGAGAGCAAACAGGACAAAGACATTATGTAAGTCACACTGCGCCGGAGCTGAGGAGGTTTAAATAAGGCTCAACACACCACCTGCTGGAGGGGAGGGGCCTGGCGTCTGCACATGGCACA
This sequence comes from Periophthalmus magnuspinnatus, assembly GCF_009829125.3. Lineage (NCBI taxonomy): Eukaryota > Metazoa > Chordata > Actinopteri > Gobiiformes > Gobiidae > Periophthalmus > Periophthalmus magnuspinnatus. The sequence continues at coordinate 1,210,143 of NC_047146.1, forward strand.
GTTTCATGTTTGACTTGGTTTGGTGGGACAGTGTTTGTGAGAAAAGTTTGAAAATGACAGGGGTGTAGTCTGACATGTGAACATGTGACTTTACCTTTCTCCCATGTTCCCACGGTCCCCTCTTCAAAAACATGTCTGCAGAGGCGTCCAGTCCTGAGTCTTTTTGACACATCACAGTGGATTTTCTTCCATCTTTTTGTTTTTTGAATCATGAAGTTGTTTCTTTTTGATTCTCAGCTGATGCTCAAATAAATAATGAATAAACTCTTGTCTCTCCCTGTCTCCTCTCCTCTCTCTCATCTCCTTTTCTTCTCTTTCTCTACTTATCCTCTCTCTCTTTCTCTCCCCCCCCCCTCCCTCTCTCTCTCAGGTATCTCCATGCCCATCCCGGTGCTCGGTCTCCGTGATCACTCTAAAGTGTTTAAAGATGGCAGCTGCCTCCTGACAGACGACAGTTTCGTGCTGGTGGGGTCGTTCGTGGCGTTCTTCGTCCCTCTGACCATCATGGTGGTCACGTACTTCCTGACCATCAGCGCTCTGCAGAACGAGGCCACGCTGTGTCTGGACCGGCTCGTCCCGCGGCCCAAGTGGAGCGCGACTTTTACGCTCAGCTTTTTACCTCAAGCTTCGGTCTCGTCGGAGAAACTGTTTCGCCGATGGTCGACCAGAGAATCTCGACGTAACAGCGTCTCGACGCCGCCGTACGGACGCCGCACGATGCAGTCCATCAGCAACGAGCAGAAGGCGTCCAAGGTCCTGGGGATCGTGTTTTTCCTGTTCGTGGTCATGTGGTGCCCGTTCTTCATCACAAACGTGCTGGTCGTCGTTTGCCGCTCGGAGGCGTGCGACCCCGACGTCATGTCCGGCCTCCTGAACGTCTTCGTCTGGGTGGGATACTTGTCGTCCGCCGTGAACCCGCTCGTCTATACGTTATTTAACAAAACGTACCGCGCCGCCTTTTCGCGCTACGTTCGGTGTCGTTATCACCCGGAGAAAAAGCCGCTGCAGCTGATCCTCGTGAACACGATCCCGCCGTTAGCGTACAGCTCCACGCAGCTGCCGCTGGGGGACATCAGGACGCTGCGAAACGGCGTCGGGACGTTCAGAAACGAGAGCAAAGTCTGACCTCGACGGACGACTGGACTGGACAAGACTGAGAAAAACTTTAAGTCATGTTCTAATGATGCTCCTCACACACAGAGCTGGACTTGTGTTTTGTTTCACATGTTTGAGTCAATTTATTATTAGTCTGTCACATCTACAAAGATCAAAATGTGATGTTCCACCTTGTGATGTCATCAAGTGGTAGTTTTCATGTTAACTCCTCTGTGTGGAGGTGCAGACTCCTCCTCTGTGCGGAGGTGCAGACTCCTCTGTGTGGAGGTGCAGACTCCTCCTCTGTGCGGAGGTGCAGACTCCTCCTCTGTGCGGAGGTGCAGACTCCTCCTCTGTGCGGAGGTGCAGACTCCTCTGTGTGGAGGTGCAGACTCCTCCTCTGTGTGGAGGTGCAGACTCCTCCTCTGTGTGGAGGTGCAGACTCCTCCTCTGTGCGGAGGTGCAGACTCCTCTGTATGGAGGTGCAGACTCCTCTGTGCGGAGGTGCAGACTCCTCTGTGTGGAGGTGCAGACTCCTCCTCTGTGTGGAGGTGCAGACTCCTCTGTGTGGAGGTGCAGATTCCTCCTCTGTGTGGAGGTGCAGACTCCTCTGTGCGGAGGTGCAGACTCCTCTGTGTGGAGGTGCAGACTCCTCCTCTGTGTGGAGGTGTGTTATTGTTTGTTGTTGTTGTTGTTGTTGTTGTTGTTGTTATGTTTTAAATCAGACCTGTGCTTCAGACTCGCTGCAGTTTCAGTGGATTTGTGGATTTGTTTCTTTTATTACGTCGTTTTTAGATGAATATTGTGATTTATTAGAACAAAATGATCCACAGAGCGACACACAAACACAACAGGTCTGATTTAAAGCCATAATGTGTAACTTTTAAATAAAAACATGTTTGGCTGTTTTTATTGCACTGAAAAACCTCTGTCCTTACTTTGAGCCGACTCGCCTCTCCACAAACCTGACTCACGCTTCTTTGACTGTGACATTCCAGAGTGTGGTGTAAAACGTGTGTATTCTCTATGGAGAATGTTCCCAAGTGTGGCTTTAACTTTCTGTTTCCATGGAGGTGACTTTAAGATGGGCCTTTATATTCTCAAATAAATGTTTTAACTTTTCTTGACTGGAGCAAACGGACGACGAGGCGTTTTGTGTTTAAGGATCGTCTGAAATAAAAACATTTATTTTTCACATTTCAAAAAAACTAAATTTCCACTTTAAAGCTTTAATCCTTCTGTTTCCTCCTCAAAAACAGACCTGGACTTGTGTTTTGTTTCATTCACATTGTTTCTTTAATCCATTCATCCAAAGTCGTTTTCTCTGAGTCTCAAAAATGCTGTTTTAAATGTTCCTGTTTAGTTACGTCACGGGTAAAACTTCAGACTTGCGCCCAGTTTCTAAACCACGTGTCAAACTCAAGGCCCGGGGGCCAAATGCGGCCCGCCACGTCATTTTATGTGGCCCGCGAGACGGTAAATTAAAAGGCACGACTGTCATTTTAAAATAAGTGTGTGCTGATTTAACGTGTGCACTGACAATAAACTGATGACATTTTCCCAACAAGTGACACTGAGAAATATTTGTAAATAATCATCACAAAATGTTCATGAAGAGGAAAATTGTAGGAAGGACGTCGACATTTTGACACCAAACACGGAGCTAAGTGTGAAAAAGTGAGTCTGCAAGAAAAACAACAAACTGTCCAATAATTAAAAGTCTGTAAAAGGACAAATTTGAATCAGAGCTGAAGGTTCAGACCAGATCCACACGTTTAAAAATGTCACTTTATCACAGAAACCGTAATTTAACAAGTTAAAAAGTAATTACATTTATTTGACATGACATTTGTTTACATTTAATGACATTTCTCCTCCCGCTCCGTCACATCTGGCCCTTGACGGCGGCCATTTTGCTGATGTGGCCCTCGGTGAACATGAGTTTAAGCTTCGACTTTCAGCAAATCAAAAATAAATAAACAAAAATAAACAAAGCAAACAAATAAATAGAAAAATAAACAAAACAAACAAAATAAATAGACAAAAATAAACAAAACAAACAAAAATAAATAGAAAAAATAAACAAAACAAACTAAAATAAATAGACAAAAATAAACTAAAATAAATAGAATAAAATAAATAAACAAGAAAAACAAAAATAAATAGATAGAAATAAACAAAACAAAAAATAAATAGAAAAAATAAACAAAATAAACTAAAATAAATAGACAAAAATAAATAAGATGAACAAAAATGAAAAGACAAAAATAGACAAAAATAAATAAGACAAACAACAATAAAAAGACAAAAATAAACAAAACAAACAAATAAATAGAAAAAATAAACTAAATAAACTAAAAATAAATAGACAAAAATAAACTAAAATAAATACAATAAAATAAATAAACAAGACAAACAAAAATGAAAAGAGAAAAATAAATAAAACAAACAACAATAACAAAATAAATAGATACAAATAAACAAAACAAAAAATAAATAGAAAAAATAAACTATATAAACTAAAATAAATAGACAAAAATAAACAAGACAAACAAAAAATGAAAAGACAAAAATAAACAAAACAAACAACAATAACAAAAATAAATACATCAAAATAAACAAAACAAAAAAATTAATTGAAAAAAATAAACAAAACAAAAATAAATAGACAAAAAAATAAACACACAAAATACTTTTTTTTTAATTAAGAGATTGATTCATTTTGTTTCTGTGATCAAAATTTGTCTGAACACTGTGTGAAATACTTTTACTTTTTTCTCTTAAAGTACATTTTTAAACAGGTACTTAAATACTTCTACTTCAGTATATTTTGCCATGTCATACTTGTACTTTTACTTAAGTAGCAGAGTACTTGATGAGGGGGCGGGGCCTGTGTGACACTACGGGACATTCAGTCTTTGATCCTCTTTCTTTAGCCTGAAGTGTTTGGCTCTTTCCAGACCGGAGCCGACGCGTAACTTCAGAGTGAGTCATCGTCGTGACGTCCTAATCCCGACGATAATCCTCCAGATGGGACGGATTCGCTCGGATTTGAGAAAAAAGAAATTCACTGTAACTTTTCCTCCGTGATACGAGTTTAGGCTCAAGTCAGAAAACACGAAGAAAACAGCGTTAATAATCTGAGAACGTCAAGAACACCACCCACGTACACCACCCACCACCAACACCACCACCTCCAACACCAACACCACCAACCTACACCAACACCTCCAACACCAACACCACCCACCTACACCACCCACCAACACCACCCACCAACACCACCCACCAACACCACCCACCTACACCACCTCCAACACCATCAACACAACCTCCAACACCACCACCTCCAACACCAACACCACCCACCAACACCACCACCACCAACACCACCCACCACCACCACCCACCACCACCAACACCACCACCACCCACCAACACCACTAACACCAACACCACCACCTCCAACACCACCCACCAACACCACCTCCAACACCACCACCTCCAACACCACCCACGAACACCACCACCTCCAACACCACCACCTCCAACACCAACACCTCCAACACCAACACCACCCACCAACACCACCCACGACCACCTTCAACACCACCCACCAACACCACCCACCAACACCAACACCTCCAACACCATCAACACCACCACCTCCAACACCACCCACCACCCACCAACACCACCACCTCCAACACCACCTCCAACACCACCTCCAACACCACCAACACCACCACCCACCACCCACCAACACCACCACCTCCAACACCACCTCCAACACCACCACCTCCAACACCACCACCAACACCACCCACCACCACCACCACCACCCACCACCACCACCTCCAACACCACCACCTCCAACACCACCACCACCACCTCCAACACCACCACCTCCAACACCACCACCTCCAACACCAACACCTCCAACACCAACACCTCCAACACCATCAACACCACCACCTCCAACACCACCCACCACCTCCAACACCACCACCTCCAACACCACCTCCAACACCACCACCTCCAACACCAACACCACCCACCAACACCACCACCAACACCACCCACCACCACCACCCACCACCACCACCCACCACCACCACCCACCAACACCAACACCACCACCTCCACCACCACCCACCAACACCACCTCCAACACCACCACCACCTCCAACACCACCACCTCCAACACCACCCACCAACACCACCACCTCCAACACCACCACTTCCAACACCAACACCTCCAACACCACCCACCAACACCACCCACGACCACCTTCAACACCACCCACCAACACCACCCACCAACACCAACACCTCCAACACCATCAACACCACCACCTCCAACACCACCCACCACCACCCACCAACACCACCACCTCCAACACCACCAACACTTAGACACTTACTTTGTGTTGTTACTTCCTGTATTTTTGTACTTTTCTTCAAACATTTAACTGATGTAAACCTCTGATCCACCAAACCAAGTCAGGATTATAAAAACATGAAATTAATCACACAAACGCCCGAGCCGCGACCTGTTTCTTGATTTCCCAGAGCGACTTCTGCTCAAAACCAAAACCAGGATTAAAACGATGAAGAAAAGTTCAGAGGAAAAGAACAAAAATACGGGAAGTAGCTCTGAGTTATAAAACAGAATCCCTCTGTCAGTCATCAACACAAACTCCATCCAAAAAAAAACACACAAGGAACACGTTTTTCTGACACTAAATAAAGCTGTTGTCTTCTATTTTTACTCATCAAATTAAAACCGCAAGCAGTGATAAAGGGCCCCAGCAGCACATTGTCTGTGTAAAAACTGTGTCTCTGTCTCTGCTGCTTCAGACTCATTCTGGTCTTAAATGTTCGTATTAACCCTCTACATGATCCTGGGGTTTTTATTTCACTTTTGTGTCAGTAAATCGAGATACAGTCTGTTTTTGAGGAGCTAACATGAACATGACTTAAATCTCACAAGAGTCAGATTTGTGTGATATTGGACCTTTAAGTGAACGCAGCAGAGCAGAGCACACGCTCACGCTCCACAGGCGACAGTGAGAGTTTGGGGTGAGAGTGTCGCGACCTCGTCCGACCTCCGCTCTTCATCACTTCCTCGTTTGTTACCATGGCGACCGCTGACAGACGGCTCCGCGGTGCCCCCAGAGGCTCAAATAAAAACATCAGGTCAATAACGACTGCTCGGATTTAAAGTGGTTTGCTTCATGTTTGTTTATGAGAAACATTAAAGTCTCTAAACCAGATTTTTACCGTCTTAAAAAGCTTAAGACATCTAGCATGCTAACCGCACACTTCCTGATTGTCTGACATTGGAATAATTTGATGCAGACAGAACACAAGAGCTGCTTATATGATACATCTGCACATCTGAGACACATTTTGCTCAAATACATGGAAAAAGAACTGGGTACACGCCCTTTAAATGTAGCACTTCCTGTATCACCACATGACATCACAAGGTGGAACAGAGTGAGGAGGTGAGGAGCTGAGGAGCTCAAGAGCTGAGGAGCTGAAGCAGTGAGGAGGTGAGGAGTTGAGGAGGTGAGGTGAGGACATGAGAAGGTAAGGAGTTGAGGAGCTGAAGCAGTGAGGGAGGTGAGGAGGTGAGGTGAGGAGTTGAGGAGGTGAGGTGAGGAGTTGAGGAGGTGAGGAGCTGACGAGGTGAGGAGCTGAGGAGGTGAAGAGGTGAGGAGCTGAAGCAGTGAGGGATGGGAGGAGGTGAGGTTAGGAGTTGAGGAGCTGAGGAGGTGAGGTGAGGAGTTGAGGAGGTGAGGAGCTGAGGAGGTGAGGAGCTGAGGAGGTTTAATTCTAAGATGCATGAGTGATATTCAGAGGGGGATGTGTCTTATTAAAGTGACTTCTCACTTTATCTGTTATTATTTATAAATATAATTCAAAATAAAAAAGAGCCGGATCCCATAAAAGAGCCGAAAGAGCCGTCACTGCTCCAAACCAAACACACAGGACAGAGGTGACAGCTCCATCTAGTGGCCACATGTCATTACTACACACAGAGGGGACGTTGTCTTGCGTCATCACGTCGCCTGTGCGTCTTGACGTCTGTGGACTTTGTCCTCTCCCACGCCGTGAATCCTGCAGCTGGAAGAGCGTCCAAACTGGTCTAAATAACGTCACTTGACAAGGTATTAAACGTGCAGAAGTGTTTAAACTGTGCGTGGGAAATGTCTGTCATGTTACTGAGTCTCAGGAAAGTGTTTTATTTGCAGCTCAAACTCAAAGCTAACCTGCTAACTCCTGTTAGCCGCACGTTCAGCGCGTGTTTCTCATTAAAAATAGACCAATGTCGTGTAGCACTGGCTCAGAGGCAGCGTCAGATTAAACTGATTTATGTCATTATTATGGAGAGAGGAGCATCTGTGTGACACAGGGGGCGACGCATGCGCAGTCATGAATGAGACATGATATAAAAGAGGAGTAATGTTCTGTGAGGAGGTGAAGAGATGAGGAGGTGAGGCAGTGAAGAGGTCAAGTGAGGAGGTGAGGAGAAGAGATGAGGAGGAGGTGAGTGTGTGTGTGAGGAGGTGAGTGTGTGTGAGGAGGTGTGTGCGTGTGAGGAGGTGTGTGCGCGTGAGGAGGTGTGTGCGCGTGAGGAGGTGCGTGAGGAGGTGCGTGAGGAGGTGCGTGAGGAGGTGAGGAGGTGTGTGAGGAGGTGTGTGAGGAGGTGCGTGAGGAGGTGCGTGAGGAGGTGTGTGCGTGTGAGGAGGTGCGTGAGGAGATGTGTGCGTGTGAGGAGGTGCGTGAGGAGGTGTGTGCATGTGAGGAGGTGTGTGAGGAGGTGTGTGCATGTGAGGAGGTGTGCGTGTGAGGAGGTGCGTGAGGAGGTGTGTGCGTGTGAGGAGGTGAGTGTGTGCGTGTGAGGAGGTGTGCGTGTGAGGAGGTGCGTGAGGAGGTGTGTGCGTGTGAGGAGGTGTGTGCGTGTGAGGAGGTGCGTGAGGAGGTGTGTGCGTGTGAGGAGGTGCGTGAGGAGGTGTGTGCATGTGAGGAGGTGTGCGTGTGAGGAGGTGCGTGAGGAGGTGTGTGCGTGTGAGGAGGTGTGTGAGGAGGTGAGCGTGTGAGGAGGTGAGCGTGTGAGGAGGTGAGCGTGTGAGGAGGTGAGCGTGTGAGGAGGTGAGCGTGTGAGGAGGTGAGCGTGTGAGGAGGTGTGTGAGGAGGTGAGTGTGTGAGGAGGTGTGCGTGTGAGGAGGTGTGTGCGTGTGAGGAGGTGTGTGCGTGTGAGGAGGTGTGTGAGGAGGTGTGTGAGGAGGTGTGTGAGGAGGTGCGTGAGGAGGTGCGTGAGGAGGTGCGTGAGGAGGTGTGTGAGGAGGTGAGTGTGTGCGTGTGAGGAGGTGTGCGTGTGAGGAGGTGCGTGAGGAGGTGTGTGCGTGTGAGGAGGTGCGTGAGGAGGTGCGTGAGGAGGTGTGTGAGGAGGTGTGTGAGGAGGTGTGTGAGGAGGTGTGTGCGTGTGAGGAGGTGCGTGAGGAGGTGTGTGAGGAGGTGTGTGAGGAGGTGTGCGTGTGAGGAGGTGTGTGCGTGTGAGGAGGTGCGTGAGGAGGTGTGTGAGGAGGTGTGTGAGGAGGTGTGTGAGGAGGTGCGTGAGGAGGTGCGTGAGGAGGTGCGTGAGGAGGTGTGTGAGGAGGTGCGTGAGGAGGTGTGTGCGTGTGAGGAGGTGTGTGAGGAGGTGCGTGAGGAGGTGTGTGAGGAGGTGTGTGAGGAGGTGTGTGAGGAGGTGCGTGAGGAGGTGCATGAGGAGGTGCGTGAGGAGGTGCGTGAGGAGGTGTGTGAGGAGGTGTGTGAGGAGGTGCGTGAGGTCGTGTTGTTCCTCTACACTCGAGCTCTTTTACACAGATCTCTGTGTAAAATCCAGGTCAAATGACTGTTGTTTCTTTTATTGTTTTTTTATTGTTATTATTTAAATGGACTCAATCGAAATGTTAAGGATCAAAAACTCCTCGTAATTGATACTAAACTTTATTTAAAGTCGATAAATTCAAAAAAATATTGATACTGATACAAATAAACAGCAAAATGAAACGATAATTAGCCATAGAATTTATTTATTTAACATATTCAATCCTCTGCAGCTCAGATTTTATTAAGTTGCTCTATTCCCCCCTTTTTTTTCTTTTTTTTTTTTGTATTTAACAGCAAAATGAATAAGTAAAAATATTTGAACTTTTGCAGATCCGAGATGAAGGAAGTGTCCTCAAACAAATGTGCCGGGGGGTTCCAGAAGGTCTTTGAGCACGAGAGGTGAGCCTTTTATCCTAAACACTTTGATGGGTGCATTCTGCAGCGTTCTGTTCAGAGGAAACACTCTTCTTCTGTTTGTTTATTTTCTGAACACAAGCCCTAACGCACTAGAGCCAAAACAGACGAGTAACCGACCCACGGAACCTTCAACCTGTCGCCATAGCAACCAGGTGTCCATGCAAAAGCAGATACGTTAAAGAGGGAAATTACGCAAAATCTGCTTTTTTTTGTATCTTTTTCCCATGTTCTAAATCTGTTCTCTCGTCAAAAACACGTCTGCTCTTTAATACCCCACAGCAGTAAATACCTCCTCTTTAATACCCCACAGCAGTAAATACCTCCTCTTTAATACCCCACAGCAGTAAATACCTCCTCTTTAATACCCCACAGCAGTAAATACCTCCTCTTTAATACCCCACAGCAGTAAATACCTCCTCTTTAATACCCCACAGAAGTAAATACCTCCTCTTTAATACCCCACAGAAGTAAATACCTCCTCTTTAATACCCCACAGAAGTAAATACCTCCTCTTTAATACCCCACAGAAGTAAATACCTCCTCTTTAATACCCCACAGAAGTAAATACCTCCTCTTTAATACCCCACAGAAGTAAATACCTCCTCTTTAATACCCCGCAGAAGTAAATACCTCCTCTTTAATACCCCGTAGAGGTAAAATACTGTCATGGCCTCGCTCTAAGCTTTGACAAAACAACATTTTAAATTAAATGTGTTTTTATTTAGAAAATTAATGAATATTTTCAGGTAGTGAGCCAGACAGAGCGGTGCCTACAGTTAGCATCAGTTAGCTGCAACGTGTCAATATGTTAATCAGCCTCCTGTGAGTATGACGTCATCACACCGTCTGTTTTTACGTTTCGCTCTCGTGTTTCAGCTCCGAGCTCAGGTGTAAGATGAGGTTTGCCGTGTTCCTTCCTCCAAAGGCGGAAACAGAGAAGTGCCCCGTGCTCTACTGGCTCTCAGGTGAGTCGCTCTACTGGCTCTCAGGTGAGTCGCTCTCAGGTGAGTCGCGCTCAGGTGAGTCGCTCTCAGGTGAGTCGCTCTCAGGTGAGTCGCTCTACTGGCTCTCAGGTGAGTCGCTCTCAGGTGAGTCGCTCTCAGGTGAGTCGCTCTCAGGTGAGTCGCTCTCAGGTGAGTCGCTCTCAGGTGAGTCGCTCTACTGGCTCTCAGGTGAGTCGCTCTCAGGTGAGTCTCTCTCAGGTGAGTCGCTCTCAGGTGAGTCGCTCTCAGGTGAGTCGCTCTCAGATTAAACTCATGTGACGTTGTTTTTCTTCAGGACTGACCTGCACAGAGCTGAACTTCATCACTAAAGCTGGATCTCAGCTCGGAGCGGCCGAACACGGACTCATCCTCGTGGCTCCAGACACCAGCCCCCGTGAGTGAAACAGCGCCCCCTCTGTCCTCTGTGTGTCCCCTCTGTCTCCTCTGTCCTCTGTGTGTCCTCTCTCTGTCTCTGCTGCTTCAGACTCATTCTGGTCTTAAATGTTCGTATTAACCCTCTACATGATCCTGGGGTTTTTATTTCACTTTTGTGTCTGTAAATCAAGATCTGAACATTAAAAACAGACAAATCAGGTCCTTCTTTCCCCGAGGTCGCTCCTGTTAGCGTTAGCGACAGGTTTGATTGACAGCGTTGCTAAGCGCCCGCTCCCTGCTCCTCGCTCCTGATTGGCTCTTTGGTTGCTATGATACTCGTGGTCAGAATTCCAAATATAAACATCGTCTTTAAACTCACTTTGTATCGACTCAGTTTCATGTTTTCCCTGGATAAGCGTCGGGACACGTTGCGTTTGGAGCGTTCCGGCCGTGGTTAGACGCAGTATTCCGCAGTCCTGTTCCTGTCGCCGTAGTAATGCGCTCTGTCCTTCATTTCCCATGATGCCTCAGGAGGGTGTAACATCGAGGGGGAGGACAAGAGCTGGGACTTTGGGACCGGAGCAGGTTTTTACGTCGATGCCACTGAGGAGCCGTGGAAGACCAACTACCGCATGTACTCTTACATCACCGAGGAGGTACGGCCAGAGCGATGTGTGTCAGATGCCCTCCCTGTGTGTGTCAGATGCCCTCCCCCTGTGTGTGTGTCAGATGCCCTCCCTGTGTGTGTCAGATGCCCTCCCTGTGTGTGTCAGATGCCCTCCCTGTGTCTCTTTTTCTGTAGTTTACTCCTCTACATGCTCTTTAATGCGTGTGATTTTTTTTAATACTGTATTTTCTGGAGTATAAGTCGCACCAGCCCAAAAATGTAAAATAATGAAGAAAAAAAACCCACATATTTCACACATAAAATGAATCTGAGGACACGTCTCACCCCCAGACAAACTACAAACTACTGAACTGAAAAAAGGTGTTCTTTATCTCTCCTCCCTCCCCCTCTTCCTCCCTCCCTCCATCACACCTGAGTATAAGTCGCCCCCCGGCCAAACTACAAACTACTAAACTGAAAGAAGTGATCTCTCCACACACACATCTGGGTGGTGACATCTCAGGTGTGTGTGCGTGTCAGGTGTGTGTGTGGGTCAGGTGTGTGTGTGGGTCAGGTGTGTGTGTGTGGGTCAGGTGTGTGGGTCAGGTGTGTGTGTGGGTCAGGTGTGTGTGTGGGTCAGGTGTGTGTGTGGGTCAGGTGTGTGTGTGTGGGTCAGGTGTGTGGGTCAGGTGTGTGTGTGGGTCAGGTGTGTGTGTGGGTCAGGTGTGTGTGTGGGTCAGGTGTGTGTGTGGGTCAGGTGTGTGTGTGGGTCAGGTGTGTGGGTGGGTCAGATGTGTGTGTGAAACAAGTAAAACTCCAGTCCTCTAATGTGTGTAACATTGTGATTCTGTTGTGGTGTCTGTGTGTGTCTGTGTGTGTCTGTGTGTGTCTGTGTTTGTGTGTGTCTGTGTGTGTCTGTGTGTGTCTGTGTGTTTGTGTGTGTCTGTGTGTGTCTGTGTGTGTCTGTGTGTGTCTGTGTGTGTTTGTGTGTCTGTGTGTGTCTGTGTGTGTCTGTGTGTGTCTGTGTGTGTCTGTGTGTGTCTGTGTGTGTCTGTGTGTGTTTGTGTGTGTCTGTGTGTGTCTGTGTGTGTCTGTGTGTGTCTGTGTGTCTGTGTGTGTTTGTGTGTGTCTGTGTGTGTCTGTGTGTGTCTGTGTGTGTCTGTGTGTGTCTGTGTGTGTTTGTGTGTCTGTGTGTGTCTGTGTGTGTCTGTGTGTGTCTGTGTGTGTCTGTGTGTGTCTGTGTGTGTCTGTGTGTGTCTGTGTGTGTCTGTGTGTGTCTGTGTTTGTGTGTGTCTGTGTGTGTCTGTGTGTGTCTGTGTGTTTGTGTGTGTCTGTGTGTGTCTGTGTGTGTCTGTGTGTGTCTGTGTGTGTCTGTGTGTGTTTGTGTGTCTGTGTGTGTCTGTGTGTGTCTGTGTGTGTCTGTGTGTGTCTGTGTGTGTCTGTGTGTGTTTGTGTGTGTCTGTGTGTGTCTGTGTGTGTCTGTGTGTGTCTGTGTGTCTGTGTGTGTTTGTGTGTGTCTGTGTGTGTCTGTGTGTGTCTGTGTGTGTCTGTGTGTGTCTGTGTGTGTTTGTGTGTCTGTGTGTGTCTGTGTGTGTCTGTGTGTGTCTGTGTGTGTCTGTGTGTTTGTGTGTGTCTGTGTGTGTCTGTGTGTGTCTGTGTGTGTCTGTGTGTGTCTGTGTGTGTCTGTGTGTGTCTGTGTGTGTCTGTGTGTGTCTGTGTGTTTGTGTGTGTCTGTGTGTGTCTGTGTGTGTCTGTGTGTGTCTGTGTGTGTCTGTGTGTGTCTGTGTGTTTGTGTGTGTCTGTGTGTGTCTGTGTGTGTCTGTGTGTGTCTGTGTGTGTCTGTGTGTGTCTGTGTGTGTCTGTGTGTGTCTGTGTGTTTGTGTGTGTCTGTGTGTGTCTGTGTGTCTGTGTGTGTTTGTGTGTGTCTGTGTGTGTCTGTGTGTGTCTGTGTGTGTCTGTGTGTGTCTGTGTGTGTCTGTGTGTTTGTGTGTGTCTGTGTGTGTCTGTGTGTGTCTGTGTGTGTCTGTGTGTCTGTGTGTGTTTGTGTGTGTCTGTGTGTGTGTGTGTCTGTGTGTGTCTGTGTGTCTGTGTGTGTCTGTGTGTGTCTGTGTGTGTCTGTGTGTCTGTGTGTGTTTGTGTGTGTTTGTGTGTGTCTGTGTGTGTCTGTGTGTGTCTGTGTGTGTCTGTGTGTGTCTGTGTGTGTCTGTGTGTGTCTGTGTGTGTCTGTGTGTGTCTGTGTGTGTCTGTGTGTGTCTGTGTGTCTGTGTGTGTTTGTGTGTGTCTGTGTGTGTCTGTGTGTGTCTGTGTGTGTCTGTGTGTGTCTGTGTGTTTGTGTGTGTCTGTGTGTGTCTGTGTGTGTCTGTGTGTGTCTGTGTGTGTCTGTGTGTGTCTGTGTGTCTGTGTGTGTCTGTGTGTGTCTGTGTGTGTCTGTGTGTGTCTGTGTGTCTGTGTGTGTTTGTGTGTGTCTGTGTGTGTCTGTGTGTGTCTGTGTGTGTCTGTGTGTCTGTGTGTGTTTGTGTGTGTCTGTGTCTGTGTGTGTCTGTGTGTGTCTGTGTGTGTCTGTGTGTTTGTGTGTGTCTGTGTGTGTCTGTGTGTGTCTGTGTGTGTCTGTGTGTGTCTGTGTGTGTCTGTGTGTTTGTGTGTGTCTGTGTGTGTCTGTGTGTGTCTGTGTGTGTCTGTGTGTGTTTGTGTGTCTGTGTGTGTCTGTGTGTGTCTGTGTGTCTGTGTGTGTTTGTGTGTGTCTGTGTCTGTGTGTGTCTGTGTGTGTCTGTGTGTGTCTGTGTGTGTCTGTGTGTTTGTGTGTGTCTGTGTGTGTCTGTGTGTGTCTGTGTGTGTCTGTGTGTGTCTGTGTGTGTCTGTGTGTGTCTGTGTGTGTCTGTGTGTGTCTGTGTGTGTCTGTGTGTGTCTGTGTGTGTTTGTGTGTCTGTGTGTGTTTGTGTGTTAGCTGCCGAAGCTAATCAACGCTAACTTCCCCACGGACCCTGAGCGCATGTCCGTGTTCGGGCACTCGATGGGGGGGCACGGGGCGCTCATCTGTGCCCTGAAGAACCCGGGAAAATACAAGGTGAGTCCAGAGCTGCACGACCGGGACGTATCAACTATTTATTTATTTATTTATTTATTTATTTATCTACCTACTTATTTATTACAACATGAGGTATTAACAACAACTATTTTATGTTATGTTATTAAAATATACAATTTTTATGTTAAGGACTTGTGTTTTTCAGTGCAATAACCATGTACTTTTATTTCAGTCTATTGATATATATATATGTATATTTATGTATATTTATGTATATCCACTTTATGACATCACAAGGTGGAACAGAGTGTTTTCCGTTAGCCTAAATCTGCAGGTTTGTGTGTTAAACGTGTGAATGAAACAAAAAAACACAACTCCAGGTCCGTGTGTGACGAGGAAACATTAGATCATCACAGAGCAGTGCATTATGGGGCTTTGACGTGTCCGTGTTTACGCCTGTTTGAACGCTCTCCTCTCGCTAATCCGTGCGTTTGCTTTTGCTGCGGCGTGTTTCAGTCCGTGTCTGCGTTCGCGCCCATCTGTAACCCCATGCAGTGTCCGTGGGGTCAGAAGGCCTTCTCTGGATACCTGGGCCCCGAGCGCTCCACCTGGGAGGTACGGACGCCGCCACGGTCCACGGACGACACGGACGACATCATCACAGACCACAGCCAATCACAGACGACATCATCACAGACCACAGCCAATCACAGACGACACGGACGACATCATCACAGACCACAGCCAATCACAGACGACACGGACGACATCATGACAGACCACAGCCAATCACAGACGACACGGACGACATCATCACAGACCACAGCCAATCACAGACGACACGGACGACATCATGACAGACCACAGCCAATCACAGACGACACGGACGACATCATCACAGACCACAGCCAATCACAGACGACATCATCACAGACCACAGCCAATCAGACGACACCACAGTCCACAGTCCTGTCTCTTTATCTCTCTCCTCCTCTCTCCCTCTCCCCCCTCTCTTTCTCTCTCCTCTTCCTCCTTCCCTCTTACCCTCTCTTTTTCTCTGTCTCTCTCCCTATCCTCTTTTTTCTCCCATCCCCCTCTTTCTTGCTCCCCCTCTCCACTCCATCTCTCCCCTTCCCTCTCTTCCCCTCTCCTCTCTGTCTCACCCCTCCTTGTCTCTCCTCCACCCTCTCTCTCTCCTCCTTCTCCCTCCCTCCCTCTCTCTCTCCCCCTCTCTCCTCTGTCTCTTTCTCTTGTCTCTCCTCCACCCTCTCTCTCTCCTCCTCACTCTCTCTCCTCCTTCTCCCTCCCTCCCTCTCTCTCTCCCCCTCTCTCCTCTGTCTCCCCCCCTCCCCCAGGCGTACGATGCGACGGTGTTGGCGTCCTCGTACAGCGGTCCTCAGTTGGACGTTCTGATCGATCAGGGCAAAGACGATGAGTTTTTGTCGGCGTCTCAGCTGCTTCCTGATAATCTCATCACCGTCTGCTCCGAGAAGAAGATCCCTGTGGTCTTCAGACTTCAGCCGGTAACTCATTTAGTCCTGGTTCAGTCCTGGTTTAGTCCTGGTTTAGTCCTGGTTCAGTCCTGGTTTAGTCCTGGTTTAGTCCTGGTTTAGTCCTGGTTTAGCGCTGATTTAGTCCTGGTTTAGTCCTGGTTTAGTCCCGGTTTAGTCCTGGTTTAGTCCTGGTTTAGTCCTGGTTTAGTCCTGGTTTAGTCCCAGGTCTAGTCCCGGTTTTGCCCTGGTTTAGTCCCCCTTTACTCCCCCTTTAGTCCCGGTTTGGCCCTGGTTTAGTCCCCGTTTAGTCCCCCTTTAGTCCCGGTTTAGTCCCGGTTTGGCCCTGGTTTAGTCCCCGTTTAGCCCCGGTTCAGTCCCGGTTTAGTCCCCGTTTAGTCCCGGTTTAGTCCCGGTTTAGTCCCGGTTTAGTCCCGGTTTAGTCCTGGTTTAGTCCCGGTTTGGCCCTGGTTTAGTCCCGGTTTAGTCCCGGTTTAGTCCCGGTTTAGTCCCGGTTTGGCCCTGGTTTAGTCCCGGTTTAGTCCCGGTTTAGTCCCGGTTTGGCCCTGGTTTAGTCCCGGTTTAGTCCCGGTTTAGTCCTGGTTTTGTCCCGGTTTAGTCCCGGTTTAGTCCCGGTTTAGTCCCGGTTTAGTCCCGGTTTGGCCCTGGTTTAGTCCCGGTTTAGTCCTGGTTTAGTCCCGGTTTAGTCCTGGTTTAGTCCCGGTTTAGTCCTGGTTTAGTCCCGGTTTAGTCCTGGTTTAGTCCCGGTTTAGTCCCGGTTTGGCCCTGGTTTAGTCCTGGTTTAGCCCTGGTTTAGTCCCAGGTCTGTGTGAGGAAACATTAGTCCAGGACTTAAAGAGTCAGTTTGGTGTGATATGTGATGTTCCTGCAGGTGGCGCTGCTCAGTCTTTAGTCTGTTTTCTCCTGCAGGGCTACGACCACAGCTACTTCTTCATCTACTCCTTTATGAACGACCACATCAAGCACCACGCCAAGTTCCTCAACGCCTGAGCTCACAACGCCACGTCTGGACCGGGGTCTGGACCGGGGTCTGGACCGGGGTCTGGACCGGGGTCTGGACCGGGGTCTGGACCGGGGTCTGGACCGGGGTCTGGACCGGGGTCTTCCTGTGACTCCAGAGTTCAAGTGCGTAGGACGGTTTGTGAAGAAAAGTTGATAAAAACTCAATTATTTCTACGTTTGTCACCAAAATTCCACTGAAACGAAGGTTCAGACTCTGGAAAATGCGTCGCTTTGCATAAAATGTTATTTTCACTACATAAAGGTGTGGTCGTTTATTTGTCTAATCGTGGCTGTTGTGTAAATGACTCTGTGCACGACGGCGCCCTCTACCTCTGTGTCAGCGTCACTACAGCATGTCCAGTTTTATCTCAATGGGGTTTTTGTAAAGTCATGATAAAATGAATAAATGTTTAAAGATCAGACGGTGGACGGGGAGCTGCGGGTGGGTCAGAGGTCAGGGGGTTAGGGTGAGACAGGGGTCAGAGGTCAGGGGGTTAGGGTGAGACAGGGGTCAGAGGTCAGGGGGTTAGGGTCAGACGGTGGACAGGGAGGTTGCGGTCACTGACGACACGTTAAACACAAATGACTTCACTAGAGACATTTTAGAAAGACATGTTTGTGTCTCAATGCTAATGCTAATGCTAATGCTAACTATGAACCACAAACTGAAGTATTCTACATTTAAAAATAATAGGGTAGTTTTTATTTTAATTTGAAGTGTAATAGATTTCTTTATTTTATGTTTTCAAATTTAAAAATAGCGACTGTTAGCTCTGAGACGCGGTGAGCTAGCTAGCGTGTTAGCCCAAAGACGTTCATCTGCTCATTTGTTAATTTATTTCAGCGGATTCTTTCTCCAGACCAAGGTTTAGTTTGTTTTAGTAGATGTGACGTATGAAAACAAAAACTAAACCTTGATGTGGAAAAATAATGTATTAAAATAGCGTAGCAGCTAGCGTAGCAGCTAGCATGTCGCTGTGTTGAGACTGTGTAGACCCTGTTTACGTCACGGTTGCTAGGAAACGGTTATGGAGTCACCTCTCTGTGCTGCACGTGTCCAACCAGGAAGTAAAACCATAAACTTCACCTGACAAAATGAAAATGTTAAACCTGTTGCTAACGCTAACAGGAGCGACCGCGGGGAAAGAAGGCGCCGGGTTTGTCTGTTATTAATGTTCAGATCCTGATTTAGACACAACAGTGAAATAAAAAACTATTTTCTACATTTTATAAACAAACAGAAAACTTCAACACAACATGAAGAAAGAAAAACACTCACTTGGTTTGTGTTCGCCCTCTGACCTGAAGGTTGCCGGTTCAAATCCCGGTCTTGACATAAACATCGGTGCGACTCCAGCTCCCACAGATGAACACCGTCGTTGTGTCCTTGGGCAAGACACTTCACCCCCCTCACCCCAGTGTGTCTGTCGGGGTGTGTGTCTCTGTGTGCATGTGTGGGTGTGTGTCTGTGTGTGTGTGTGTGTGTGGTTCTTGATGTAAAATGTTTTGTGTGACTTGAAGGTGGAAAAATAATATCTCTACTTTTATAAAATATACAAAACATTTCCCTCCTCCCTCTCTACCCCTCCTCTCTCTTTCCCTCCCTCCTCCCTCTCTCCCCCTCTCTCTTTCCCTTTCTCCCTCCCTCCTCCCTCTCTCCCTCCCTCCCTCTCTCTTTCCCTCTCGTGCTTCTTCCCTCCCTCTTCCTCTTTCCTCTTTCCTCACCCCTCTCCCTCTCCTCCTCCCTCTCCTCTCCTGTGTGTCGTTTGTGTTGTGTGTTGTATGTGTTTTGTATATTGTGTGTGTTGTATATGTTGTACGTGTCTTGCGTGGTGTGTGTCGTGTGTGTTTGTGTTGCGTGTGTTGTATGTGTCGTGCATGTTGTGTGTCTGTAGTGTGAGGTGTTGTCTGTGTTGTGTTGTATGTTGTGTGTATTGTGTGTGTTGTATGTGTTGCGTGTGTGTCTTGTTTGTGTTGTGTGTATTGTGTGTGCAATAAGTGTTGTATTTGTCGTGTGTGTTGTGTGTGTGTAGTGTGTTGTATATAGAGTGTATGTGTTTGTGTTGTGTATGTCGTATGTGTTGTGTGTTTATAAAGTCGTACACTCTGCTGTAGAGTGTGAGGTCTTGCGTGTCATGTGTGTCGTGTGTGTATTGTATGTGTTGCATGTGTGTGTTTGTGTTGTGTGTATTGTGTGTTTATAAAGTCGTACTCTGCTGTACTGTGAGGTCTTGTGTGCGTCGTGCGTTGTGTGTCTTGTGTGTTGTGCGTTCATGTTGATGTTTACACTTGTTGTCGTCATTATTATCAGTCTTTTTTCAGTGAATAAACGAGTCCAGGGCGTTTGTACTTTTACTGCGTTTGTACTTTTACTGCAGTACTCGACTTTACAGTATTTACAGTATTTTATTCACACGAGGTTAAGGCCACGAACACACATCTGTACAACAAAATACTCCATAGAAAACACACTAAAGTACACACAAAAGTACACAAAATAAACTGTTTAACTGTACAAGGCCATCAGCAGGACGCTCCAACACAAATACTACTGCAGTACTCGTATCTAGAGTACTGCAGTATAAATATCACTTTTATGTTTTTTGTATTTTTAAAATGAATTAAACAGCAGATAATTGACCTGGAAACGAAAGACGAGTCTCCTCAAAAACAGACCTGGAGTTGTGTTTTGTTTCATTCACACACGTTTGAGTCACACTTTATTATTCGTCTGTCACATCTACAAAGATCAAAACGCTCTGTTCCACCTTGTGATGTCATCAAGTGGTATTTTTCAACTTAGCTCCTCCTCCTTTTACCTTTAGTTCAGTAGAAGATTGACAATTATTCCAGATGAAAAGCTGAAATGATCCAAATGATTCTATAAATGAAGGTGTGTGGAGTTTAAAAACACAGTGGAGCACTTCCTGTATCACCACATGATGACATCACAAGGTGCATTATGGGACTTTAACCAGCGCTTTCTCTTATCACGTCAAATGATGATGAAGGACAGTACTCACATTTACTCGAGTAACAGTTTAAACAAATTGTACTTTTCCAGCAGTGTACTTTTACTCATACTGAAGTCATATTTGTATTGAAGTAACAGTACTTTTAGTCATACTCGAGTCATATTTGTATTGAAGTAACAGTACTTTTACTCATACTCGAGTCATATTTGTATTGAAGTAACAGTACTTTTACTTGAGTTTTTTGTAACAATATGAAATAATTTGAACTTTTGTTTCTTTTTCTTTAGATTTGATTCAGTTTGGCTCATTTTTCGTTGCACTCGACTCTTGTCGAATCACTGCTTTGTGCTTCTACTTGAGTAATATTATTCTGAAGTAACTGCGCTGATACTCGAGTACATGTCTGTGTCCTGTGGTGCAGGTGTGCTGACCTTTGACCTGGTTTATGGGTCATATCTGTGGAGTTTTTGGTTCTGTCCACATCAAACAAAAAACTGACTCAAAGTTCAGCGTCGTCTCTGTCACTTTAAATTTACTTAAAGGTGATGTCACGCTGGGGGTGTTCTACACGGATGTCTATGGTGGGATGTTCAGCAGTTACCATGGAGACGCAGTGGACACGTTAGCAAATACAGCCCAAAAAAAAAAAAAAAGTTTTATGGTTGTCTGAAAACGCACGAAAAAAGTAAAAAAGCACATTTTCACCTGCTAATGCTAATGCTAATGCTAATGCTAATGCTAATGCTAGCTTGTGGCTGTATTTGACAGAGACTTGTTTAAGGGCACACATCAGCTCACCTGCTGGACTTCCAGCTCTTTCTGGTCAGATTGTGATAAAATAAAACTCAGATTAAAGTCTCACAGAGCCTCAGACAGAGCGGTGCCTCCAGTTAGCGTCACAGCCCCAGAGAATGTTGATGACGTCAGCGGCAACGTGACAATTTGCAAAACTGAACATCCAAAATAACAAATAGTATAAATATAAAATAATGGGTTTTCGAGCGGCTGTTTAAGGTAAAACCACGAGACACAACAGGCGAAAAGTTACACACTGTGGCTTTAAGAGTCTGGACACATGCACGCTCCACTGCTCAAAACAGCTGGTCCCACCTGGTGATGTCATCAGGTGGCCGCCGCAGACGCTAGCGCACTCTCAAACCCGCCGCTGATGTCGTTTGATTGTCTTTTGTTTCTTTGGACTCGACTGAGACAAAAACTCTAAATATATTTAAACATTTAGCCACTTTTCTTATTTTTGTCCAATTTAAGAAACAATATAAACTGGTTTTCTCAAAATATGTTCCATTTATTTACACAGTATTGTTCGGTGTCAGTTAAATATTTATAAATTCAAATTTCATAACATTTTACAAAGTGATTCTGATTTTAAACCCGGGGCAGATCATATAAATATAAATATAAATATAAATATAATCTGTTTTCCATCGACGACGTAAAGGACATTTTAGAAAGACCTTGAGTTTTTTGGCTAAATACGTGTTTTTGTGAACGATTAAATTCACAAAAACAGAACGTTGACTTGTGCTTGCATATTTGAAGAGCTCTTTTTGCATAATTTACACATGTTTTTCCCGCTCGTCACATTTTAAAACTAAATATAACAGAATAAATGAACGTGAGACCCGTGCTGCGGGTCAAAGGTCGTTCTGCGTCGCTCCGGCCCAGTTTCCGTTTTGATTCATTTAGAATATCATGAAATACGTTTAAAGGAGCTGCATGAAACGTGCTCAGTGTTTTCAAACAGGAAGTGATCGTGTGTGTGTCACTTCCTGCTCCGTCGACTCTGGCTCCAGTTCACTTTACATTGAAAAACCGCGGCGCCATTTTGGTCTTAAATGTTTCGTATTAACCCTCTACATGATCCTGGGGTTTTTTAGTTTTTTTACTGAGTTTATTTTATTTTTTATTTAATTTTATTTTTTTTTCTTGTTATTTTGAGTTTATTTATTTATTTTTTGTTATTTAAAGTTTATTTATTTATTTTTTGTTATTTTGAGTTTATTTATTTATTTTTTCTTATTTTGAGTTTATATATTTATTTTTTCTTATTTTAAGTTTATTTATTTATTTTTTCTTATTGAGTTTTTTTTAGTTAGTTTGAGTTTTTTATTATTATTATTATTATTATTATTTTGAGTTTGTTTTTTGATTAATAACAGACAAAGGGGCGTTACTGTCAACATCCTCGCGTCTGATTGGCTCTTCGGTTGCTATGATACTTGAAGTTGGATTTCTAAATATGGAAGTCGTGCCTAAGTCGGCCGCTGTACCTGCTCCTCCATGAGCTTCATCTGGAGTCACGTCTGTACAGAGCCCGAGGTCCAGAGCTTTCACTCCGTCTTTACTGTTACGACTTAAACTCTTGTGCTTCTTGTAAATCCAAACGGCGTCTCGGAGCAGAGGCCTGAGGTTCTGTGAGGCCTGAGCACACGACAGACCCGTGGATCTCACCTGGACTTTTATTCTTTTAGCCGTAAAAATCACGTTAAATGAAGTATCAGCCTGTGCTTTTGTCTTTTTTCACACGTCCTCCTCTATTTTTCCTTATTTTTCCTGCGTCAAATAACTGACTGGGAGACTCCCGGCGGCTCCTGCGCTCTGATTGGTCGTCATCGAGGGCGACACAAGCACATTACTGTAACGACAGAGCCCCGCGTCTCCGCTTTGAGACGCCGCTTCAGTTTACACGAAGCACAAAACGGAGTTACAGTAAAAGAAAGCGAAGGGGCTGGAGTTTAGGACCAATCAGATCAGAGAGAGTCATGTGACGCTCCCTCTGCTCTCTGATTGGATAATTGAACCAAAACACCAAATTATAACAAAAATAACTTGTCCGTCGTGTCCAGAGTTTTCATGATTAAGAATAAATCAGCGTTTTAACTGTTCTGAGTAAAAGTTGTGTTTGATTTGAACACGAGTCACATTTATAACATTTTAACTCTAAATCTCACACACAGCTCCTTTAACGACGTTTCCACAATATTCTACTTTTTATCTTAATTTTTCAAACCAATCTGACATTAAAAATCACACCAGAATCACGTCGTCCCTGCGTCTGGATAAATCTTAGTGCTGTTGATACTTTGACCTGAAAACTTCACACCGAGCGTTTTAAAGTCCAGTGTCTCTGCCACGAAGACAAGATGGCCGACCTCAGCCCGCGGCACGTTCTTCTCCTTTTCTCCGCTGGATTTTTCAGTCTGTGTTTGGTGCTTTTTGTCCTGGTTTTGTTCACGTCCCGAGCGCAGTTTGGTCGACGAGCGCCTGCACCGTGACGCAGAGTTTAACCAGACCCTTCTCCTCCAGGATGTGATGAGGAAGACACAGTTTGTCCTGAGAAAACGAGTCCACGACCAGGAAGAAGAAGAGTGAGAGACGGGGGGCGGCGAAGAGTGAGAGAGAGTGAGACAAGCAGACGGGGGGCAGGGAAGAGTGAGAGAGAGTGAGACAAGCAGACGGGGCACGGAAGAGTGAGAGAGAGTGAGACAAGCAGACAGGGGGCAGGGAAGAGTGAGAGAGAGTGAGACAAGCAGACAGGGGAAGTGAAGAGTGAGAGAGAGTGAGACAAGCAGACAGGGGCAGGGAAGAGTGAGAGATGGGGTGGTGAAGAGTGAGAGAGAGACAAGCAGACAGGGGGCAGTGAAGAGTGAGAGAGAGTGAGACAAGCAGACAGGGGGCAGTGAAGAGCGGGAGAGAGTGAGACAAGCAGACAGGGGGTGGCGAAGAGTGAGAGAGAGTGAGACAAGCAGACAGGGGGCAGGGAAGAGTGAGAGAGTGAGATAAGGGGCAGTGAGGAGTGAGGGAGAGTGAGACAAACTCAGTTTATTTTCCAGTTTATTTTCCAAAAACAGCACACTTTTGTAAAATGGAGAAGTTTGTGTTGTTATGACATATTTATTTTCTTGTCGGACGCAACAAATTTACACCAAAAATTCCTGTCAGGAATTTTAAAATCATCTCCCAAACCTGGTCCTTGAGTCAGAACAGTACGAAGCCAATGTGTGGATGAAGATGAAGAGCATAAGCAAAGAACGTATCACTCTCACATAAAAGAATGTGTCACTCTCACATAAAAGAACGTGTCACTCTCACATAAAAGAACGTGTCACTCTCACATAAAAGAACGTGTCACTCTCACACATCAAAGAACGTGTCACTCTCACATAAAAGAACGTGTCACTCTCACATAAAAGAACGTGTCACTCTCGCACATAAAAGAACGTGTCACTCTCACATAAAAGAACGTGTCACTCTCACACAGGCCCACATGATGTTGCATAGTCTGATAACTTATGAATACTTATATATATATATTATACTTATCAATAAAATCATTTATACAAAATACAGACGACCCAATAGAACAGCACAGATATTTATACAACTGAACCATTTCAGGCCTTTTAATTCAACAAAGGCTTCAAACTGTGTGCTATTTCTAAACAAATGTTTGTGCTAAATACGCCGTTTAAAGTGTGTATTCTCTAGTTTTGACTTCATCTGGTGAATAAAACCAGTTTGAAATATAAATTACACTTTTACACTGAACAAGAAGCAATTTGTAAAGAAAACTGCATTGTTTTTTGGTAGAAGTAGTGTTAGAAGAGCGTTTCATTTAGACAGTCCCAAACTGATGACGTCACACTGATGACGTCACACTGATGACGTCACACTGATGACATCACACTGATGACGTCACACTGATGACATCACACTGGGAGAATTCTGTCTAAAACGATTTCCTCAAAATAAATATGTTTTCTTATATTTGTATATTGTATATTTGTAAATATAAATCTCCGTGTTCGTTAGTTCAGGAGTTTAGCCGCTGTACCACACGGTTGCTAGGTTACACTTATGCAATTCCCTACAGTGATGTCATCATTTCCAACCAGGAAGTAAAAACTGAAACCTAAAAATACCTATTGCCAAACAGAGAAAATGTAAAAACCTTAATCTTAAA